>NC_045598.1:139638004-139942215 GCF_009762305.2 Zalophus californianus | reverse complement strand
TTCTGGAGAAATAAAAGAACTAAAATCTAACCAAATCGAAATCAAAAAGGCTATTGATGAGGTGCAATCAAAAATGGGGGCACTAAATGCTAGGATAAATGAGGCAGAAGAGAGAATCAGCGATATAGAAGACCAAATGATGGAAAATAAAGAGGCTGAGAAAAAGAGAGAGAAACAACTACAGGATCACGAGGGCAGAATTCGAGAGATAAGTGATATGATAAGACGAAACAACATTAGAATAATTGGGATCCCAGAAGAAGAAGAGAGAGAGAGAGGGGCAGAAGGTATATTGGAGCAAATTATAGCAGAGAACTTCCCTAATGTGAGGAAGGAAACAGGCATTAAAATCCAGGAGGCACAAAGAACCCCTCTCAAAATCAATAATAATAGGTCAACACCCCGACATCTAATAGTAAAACTTACGAGTCTCAGAGACAAAGAGAAAATCCTGAAAGCAGCTCGGGAGAAGAGATATGTAACCTACAATGGTAGAAACATTAGATTGGCAACAGACCTATCCACAGAGACCTGGCAGGCCAGAAAGGACTGGCAAGATATCTTCAGAGCACTAAACGAGAAAAATATGCAGCCAAGAATACTATATCCAGCTAGGCTATCATTGAAAATAGAAGGAGAGATCAAAAGCTTCCAGAACAAACAAAAACTAAAGGAATTTGCAAACACGAAACCAGCCCTCCAAGAAATATTGAGAGGGGTCCTCTAAGCAAAGAAAGAACCTAAAAGCAGCAAAGAGCAGAAACGAACACAGACAACAGACAGTTAACAGTCACCTTACAGGTAATACAATGACACTAAATTCATACCTTTCAATAGTTACCCTGAATGTAAATGGGCTAAATGCCCCAATCAAAAGACACAGGCTATCAGATTGGATTAAAAAACAAGACCCATCCATATGCTGTCTGCAGGAGACTCATTTTAGACCCAAAGACACCCCCAGATTGAAAGTGAGGGGGTGGAAAACCATTTACCATGCTAATGGACACCAAAAGAAAGCTGGGGTGGCAATCCTTATATCAGACAAATTAGATTTTAAAACAAAGACTGTAATAAGAGATGAGGAAGGACACTATATCCTACTTAAAGGGTCTATCCAACAAGAAGATCTAACAATTGTAAATATCTATGCCCCGAACATGGGAGCAGCCAATTATATAAGGCAATTAATAACAAAAGCAAAGAAACACATTGATAACAATACAATAATAGTGGGGGACTTTAACACCCCCCTGACTGAAATGGACAGATCATCTAAGCAAAAGATCAACAAGGAAATAAAGACTTTAAATGACACACTGGACCAAATGGACTTCACAGACATATTCAGAACATTCCATCCCAAAGCAACGGAATACACATTCTTCTCTAGTGCCCATGGAACATTCTCCAGAATTGATCACATCCTAGGTCACAAATCAGGTCTCAATCGGTACCAAAAGATTGGGATCATTCCCTGCATATTTTCAGACCACAATGCTTTGAAACTAGAACTCAACCACAAGAGGAAAGTCGGAAAGAACTCAAATACATGGAAGCTAAAGAGCATCCTACTAAAGAATGAATGGGTCAACCAAGAAATCAAAGAAGAATTAAAAAAATTCCTGGAAACCAATGAAAATGAAAACACAACTGTTCAAAATCTTTGGGATACAGCAAAGGCAGTCCTGAGAGGAAAGTATATAGCAATACAAGCCTTTCTCAAGAAACAAGAGAGGTCTCAAATACACAACCTAACCCTACACCTAAAGGAGCTGGAGAAAGAACAGCAAATAAAGCCTAAACCCAGCAGGAGAAGAGAAATAATAAAGATCAGAGCAGAAATCAATGAACTAGAAACCAAAAGAACAGTAGAACAGATCAACGAAACTAGGAGCTGGTTCTTTGAAAGAATTAACAAGATTGATAAACCCCTAGCCAGACTGATCAAAAAGAAAAGAGAAATGACCCAAATCAACAAAATCATGAATGAAAGAGGAGAGATCACAACCAACACCAAAGAAATACAAACAATTATAAGAACATATTATGAGCAACTCTATGCCAACAAATTAGATAACCTGGAAGAAATGGGTGCATTCCTAGAGACATATCAACTACCAAAATTGAACCAGGAAGAAATAGAAAACCTGAACAGACCTATAACCACTAAGGAAATTGAAACAGTCATCAAAAATCTCCCAAGAAACAAAAGCCCAGGGCCAGATGGCTTCCCAGGGGAATTCTATCAGACATTTCAAGAAGAATTAATACCTATTCTCCTGAAACTGTTCCAAAAAATAGAAATGGAAGGGAAACTTCCAAACTCATTTTATGAGGCCAGCATTACCTTGATCCCAAAACCAGACAAAGACCCCATCAAAAAAGAGAATTACAGACCAATATCCTTGATGAACATGGATGCAAAAATTCTCACCAAAATACTAGCCAATAGGATCCAACAGTACATTAAAAGGATTATTCACCACGACCAAGTGGGATTTATCCCTGGGCTGCAAGGCTGGTTCAACATCCGCAAATCAATCAATGTGATACAATACATTAACAAAAGAAAGAGCAAGAATCATATGATCCTCTCAATAGATGCAGAAAAAGCATTTGACAAAGTACAACATCCTTTCTTGATCAAAACTCTTCAGAGTATAGGGATAGAGGGTACATACCTCAATATCATAAAAGCCATCTATGAAAAACCTACAGCGAATATCATTCTCAATGGGGAAAGGCTGAGAGCTTTTCCCCTAAGGTCAGGAACGCGGCAGGGATGTCCACTATCACCACTGCTATTCAACATAGTATTAGAAGTCCTAGCCACAGCAATCAGACAACAAAAAGAAATCAAAGGCATCCAAATCGGCAAAGAGGAAGTCAAACTCTCACTCTTTGCAGATGATATGATACTGTATGTGGAAAACCCAAAAGACTCCACCCTAAAACTGCTAGAACTCATACAGGAATTCAGTAAAGTAGCAGGATATAAAATCAATGCACAGAAATCAGTGGCATTCCTATACACCAACAACAAGACAGAAGAGAGACAAATCAAGGAGTCGATCCCATTTACAATTGCACCCAAAACCATTAGATACCTAGGAATAAATCTAACCAAAGAGGCAAAGGATCTGTACTCAGAAAACTATAAAATACTCATGAAAGAAATCGAAGAAGACACAAAGAAATGGAAAAACGTTCCATGCTCATGGATTGGGAGAATCAACATTGTGAAGATGTCAATGCTACCTAGAGCAATCTACACATTCAATGCAATCCCCATCAAAATACCATCCACTTTTTTCAAAGAAATGGAACAAATAATCCTAAAATTTGTATGGAACCAGAAGAGACCCAGAATAGCCAGAGGAATACTGAAAAAGAAAAGCAAAGCTGGCGGCATCACAATTCCGGACTTCCAGCTCTATTACAAAGCTGTCATCATCAAGACAGTATGGTACTGGCACAAAAACAGACACATAGATCAATGGAACAGAATCGAGAGCCCAGAAATGGACCCTCAACTCTATGGTCAACTTATCTTTGACAAAGCAGGAAAGAATGTCCAATGGCAAAAAAACAGTCTCTTCAACAAATGGTGTTGGGAAAATTGGACAGCCACATGCAGAAGAATGAAACTGGACCATTTCCTTACACCACACACAAAAATAGACTCCAAATGGTTGAAAGACCTAAACGTGAGACAGGAGTCCATCAAAATCCTAAAGGAGAACACAGGTAGCAACCTTTTCGACCTTAGCCGCAGCAACTTCTTCCTAGAAACATCGCCAAAGGCACGGGAAGCCAGGGCAAAAATGAACTATTGGGATTTCATCAAGATAAAAAGCTTTTGCACAGCAAAAGAAACAGTCCACAAAACCAAAAGACAACCAACAGAATGGGAGAAAATATTTGCAAATGACATATCAGATAAAGGGCTAGTATCCAAAATCTATAAAGAACTTATCAAACTCAACACCCAAAGAACAAATAATCCAATCAAGAAATGGGCAGAAGACATGAACAGACATTTCTCCAAAGAAGACATCCAAATGGCCAACAGGCACATGAAAAAGTGCTCAACATCGCTCGGCATCAGGGAAATCCAAATCAAAACCTCAATGAGATACCACCTCACACCCGTTAGAATGGCTAAAATTAACAAGTCAGGGAACGACAGATGTTGGCGGGGATGTGGAGAAAGGGGAACCCTCCTACACTGTTGGTGGGAATGCAAGCTGGTGCAACCCCTCTGGAAAACAGTATGGAGGTTCCTCAAACAGTTGAAATTAGAGCTACCGTTCGATCCAGCAATTGCACTACTGGGTATTTACCACAAAGACACAAATGTAGGGACCCGAAGGGGTACGTGTACCCCAATGTTTATAGCGGCAATGTCCACCATAGCCAAACTGTGGAAAGAGCCAAGATGCCCATCGACAGATGAATGGATAAAGAAGATGTGGTATATATACACAATGGAATATTATGCAGCCATCAAAAGGAATGAGATCTTGCCATTTGCAACGACGTGGATGGAACTGGAGGGTGTTATGCTGAGTGAAATAAGTCAATCAGAGAAAGACATGTATCACATGACCTCACTGATATGAGGAATTCTTAATCTCAGGAAAGAAACTGAGTGTTACTGGAGTGGTTGGGGGGTGGGAGGGATGGGGTGGCTGGGTGATAGATATTGGGGAGGGTATGTGCTACGGTGAGCGCTGTGAATTGTGCAAGACTGTTGAATCACAGTTCTGTACTTCTGAAACAAATAACGCAACATATTTTAAGAAAAAAGAAAAAGAAGAAGATAACAGGAGAGGAAGAAAAGGGGAGTATGTCAGAGGGGGAGACGAACCATGAGAGATGATGGACTCTGAAAAACAAACTGAGGGTTCTAGAGGGGAGGGGGGTAGGGGGATGGGTTAGCCTGGTGATGGGTATTGAGGAGGGCACGTTCTGCATGGAGCACTGGGTGTTATGAACAAACAATGAATCATGGAACACTGCACCAAAAACTAATGATGTAATATATGGTGATTAACATAACAATAAAAAAATTAAAAAAAAAAAAAAAAAAAAAAAAAAGAAAATCTATATTGGAATCCGCAGATAGCCTTGGATGAGCCATGCCTCCCAAGGAGGGATTGCCACTACTTGTGAAGGGCTGAGCATTCTGTCAGGTGGTTTCACCCCTACCCTGGAGAGCTTCACCAGACTGATGACTTTTCCACCCAGATAAGCTGTGGATAATAAAAGATATGTCAAATTCAAAAAAAAAAAAAAAAAAAAAAAAAAAAGAATACTTAAATTACTGTATTTCTTTGATTCAAAGAAATGACCACTATAATTTAATAATATATTTTGGAGAAAAAAAAGAAATCTGATCAAATTACCTATGCACATCCATCATAGGATATATTTCAATTTAGAAATGCTAAAATGTGAAGTGAAAATTTTTTTAGGAATGTTATATATAAAACAACATATATATTTATGTGTGTATATATATGATTATACATATATACACATACACATTTCAACACAATCACATACATTTGCAAGTATGATTTGATGTAGTGAATATGACCTTATTGGAAATAGTATCTTTGTAGATATAATTAAGGATCTCAGGATGAAATCATCTTGGATTTAAGGTAGGTCCTAAATCCAATGACTAGTGTCCTTAGAAAAGAGAAGGATATTTGGGGCAAAGAGGCACGTGGAAGGGAGAAAGCCACGTGAAGATCGAAGCAGAGATCTGAGTGATGTGTCTATAAACCAAGGCACACCAAGAATAAGAGAGGCATAGAATGGATTTTTTCTTAGAGCCTCCAGAAAGAACCAATCCTGCTAACAGCTTGATTTTGGACTTCTGGCTCCAGAAGTGTACAAGAATAATTTCTGTTATGAAGTTTGTAGTAATTTGTTATGACCATCCTAGGAAACTAATACAGATTTTTTTAAAGATTTTATTTATTTATTCATGAGAGACAGAGAGAGAGAGAGAGGCAGAGGGAGAAGCAGGCTCCCAAGGAGCAGGGAGCCCGATGCCTAATACAGATTTTGTAACCCAGGAGAGTGAGCAGCTACAAGTACCTGAAAATGTGGAGTGGCTTTGAAATTGGACAATATGTAGAGGCTGGAAGAATTTTGAAGCACATAAAAGAAAAAGCCTGGATTGCTTTCCAGGGACTACTGATGGAAATATAAATTTTAAAAGGGCTTCTGAGATATGAGAATAAAATGAGGAACATGTTACTAGAAACTAAAAGGGAGGCATTCTTTGTTATAAAATTGCAGAAAACTTGGCTGAATTGTAATCTAGAGTTGTATGAAAAGCAAGTCTTAAAGGCAAGGACATTGGATAATTAGCTGAGATTTCCTAGCAGAGTGTGGGAGTTGCCACCTAGTTTGTTCTTGATAACTTACAGTGAAATCTGAGGAGAAAGATAAACTGAGGGAGAAATTCGGAAGCAAAAAAGAACCAGCACAGTGTTGTTGTTGTTGTTGTTGTTGTTTTGAGTTTCAGTTTTATCAAGATATAGAATATTAACATAACAGCAGAAAGTCTTCTCCTACCCTTCCCAATGAGCCCATGTTCCCTATCTCTCTAATCCTAGAAGTGTGAATTGTTTTGATTTTTTCCTTCTTAGATTAGTTTAGTACATTCTAGAATTCATATAAATAGGATCATACATTTTGTGCTCTTTTGTGAGACTCCTTTCACTTAGCATAATGTTTTTGAAGTGTATTCATGTTGTTAAGTGTATCAGTAGTTTGTTCTTTATTGCTAGCTAGTATTCTATTGTATACATACACCACAATTTGTTTACCCATTCTTGTGTTGGTAAACACTTGAGCTTTTCCAATTTGGGTCTATTATAAATAAAGCTTCTATGAATATTCCAGTACAAGTCAATCTTGGGACATATGTTTTCATTATCTTGAGTGAAGACCGCAGGAACAGAATTTCTGGGTCATAGCGTAGGATTATGTTTAGTTTTATAGGAAACTTCCAGACCATCTTCCAAAGTGGTAATACTGTTTTACATTCTATGGGAGCACCTGCTTTCTCTTTCTGCACTGTGGTTTCTTTTCTTGTTCACTCTTTAAGATCCATCCTTTTGGGAACTGAGCTTTATATAGGGGGTTCCTATTACCTTCCCAGCTAGGGTGGGCCCTAGACTTCATCTCCTTCTGTGTGTCTTGAGCATCAACAAAACAAAGATTAAAGTTCACTACATTTGAGCAAACACCCTTAGGATAAAAGCCAGTTCCAGGGATGTACTACCTAGGATTCCTGTTTTCGTTTCATTTTGGTATCTGCAAATTCCTTACTTGTTTGCAAGATCTTTAAAATATTAAGAAATATAAAATTATCCAGAATTTTTAGTTGTTTTTAATGGGAGGGATTCATTTCCCATTTTAATGAGATTAGATTTCATTTAGGAAATCTGCCATGCTATCACTAACTGAAAGTCTCCAGAACACACTTTTTATTTTTTAAATTTTATTTATTTAGTTATTTAGTTATTTAGTTATTTATTTAAATTCAATTAACTAACACATAATATGTTATTGGTCTCAGAGATAGAGGTCAGTGATTCATCAATCTTATATAATATCCAGAGCTCATTATATCACATGCCCTCCTTAGCGTCCATCACCCAGTTCCCCCATCACCCATCTCCCTCCCCTCCAGCAACTCTCAGTTTGTTTCCTATGATTAAGAGTCACGTAGTTTTTCTCCCTCTCTAGTTTTGTCTTGTTTAATTTTTTCCTCTCTTCCCCTATGATCCTCTCTTTTGTTTCTTAAATTCCACATATCAGTGAGATCATATGATAACTGTCTTTCTCTGATTGACATTTCGCTTAGCATAATACCCTCTAGTTCCATCCACATCATTGCAAATGGCAAGATTTCATTTTCTTGATGGCTGAGTAATATTCCATGGTATATATATATATATATATATATATATATATATATATATATATATACCACATCTTCTTTATCCATTCATCTGTTGATGGACATCTTGACTCTTTCCATAGTTTGGGTATTGTGGACATTGCTGCTTTAAACATTGGGGTGCATATGCCCCTTTGGATCACTACATTTGTATCTTTGGGGTAAATACCCAGTAGTGCAATTGCTGGGACACAGGGTAGATCTATCTTCAACTTTTTGAGGATCCTCCATACTGTTTTCCAGAGTGG
The DNA here is from genome assembly GCF_009762305.2 of Zalophus californianus. Classification (NCBI taxonomy): domain Eukaryota; kingdom Metazoa; phylum Chordata; class Mammalia; order Carnivora; family Otariidae; genus Zalophus; species Zalophus californianus. Next base: position 139,933,977 of record NC_045598.1, on the reverse strand, counting down.
CTGCACCAGCTTGCATTCCCACCAACAGTGTAGGAGGGTTCCCCTTTCTCCACATCCCTGCCAACATCTGTCGTTTCCTGATTTGTTAATTTTAGCTATTCTGACTCGTGTGAGGTGGTATCTTGTTGTGGTTTTGATTTGTATTTCCCTGATGCCAAGTGATGTTGAGCACTTTTTCATGTGTCTGTTGGCCATTTGGATGTCTTCCTTGGCAAAATGTCTGTTCATGTCTTCTGCCCATCTCTTGATTGGATTATTTGTTCTTTGGGTGTTGAGTCTGATAAGTTCTTTATAAATTTTGGATACTAGCCCTTTATCTGATATGTCATTTGCAAATATCTTCTCCCATTCTGTCGGTTGTCTTTTGGTTTTGTTGACTGTTTCCTTTGCTGTGCAAAAGCTTTTTATGTTGATGAAGTGAGATGGCATGAAATAAAGGAAGACTATCAGACTTCTGGGATTCTATAGGCAGGGAATAGACTGGTAGGGCTATCTGCATGTGCTAACTTTCAAGAAAAGGAATAAAGACTTGAAAGGCAATGCCACAGAAACAGAGGCAGAAATCAGAAAGGCATGCCCTGAAACAAAGACCAAAGTAATCTCTACATGCACAGAAGGTGGAGAATCAACCACAGAAGATAATTTTCAGTCACTGAAACCCATAGGAATTTGTCCTGGCAAGAGACAAAGACAGTTGTCAAGAACTGTAGTGAAGGACATGGAATGAAGTACTTACTTTCAAAGTTAAATTTATGGAAAAAACTGACAGATCTTACAATGAATAGCAAAAGGACTGGTGGGCAAGACACAGATGTTATTGATGATCTTACATTTTTTGGATTGCAGAACTGACATTTATTTAAACAAGATATTGGAAAATGATCCAATTTTGGAAGATAAGTGGATGACTAATGGATTTATTTTGGGCAGGTTGCATTTGTTTTTGAGACATCCCATTGGAGTTGTCAAATGGGAAATTGAATAAAAAGACCTCAAAATCAGAGGAGATAGTTGGGCAGAAACTCTAAGTATAGGAATTATCTGCATGTAGATGGTAATTGAAGCCAGTGACATGGAAAGAAGAAAACATAATGAGAAGAATCTAAGGAATAAATTTGAATCTTGAGGAGTTTATAAAGGAACAGCCAGGACAGAAAATAGGAAAAACCAAAAAAAGGAAGTTGATGTCTAGGTCTAGGCATATATTTTTCCTCTCTTTCCATTCCTTTCTCCTCTCTTCCTCCCTTCTTTTCTTCTTTTCTCCCTCCTTCCCACTCTCCCTCCCTCCCCCTTCTTCATTTCCTTCTACTTTTCATATGGTCAGTTGTTTTTTTTTTTTTTCTTACAGGAAGGAATTAGCTCTTTTAAATAGATATGGAACTGAACTTGCTACATTACTCCAAATAAAATATCAAGAAGAAAAGTTAGAGTAAATCAATTGGTCTACCCCTGCTCAAGTTCTTCAGTGAAATAGATTTGATTGCTCCCTAATAAAAAAAAATCAGATTTGAATAATTACTGCATGTATATTTGGTAATAGCTGACATTAAATCAACACCACTTTACGTGTACTATCTTATTTAATGGTCATAATATCTCAATTTGCAGTGAATGATTAAATTTTATAAACGAAGGAAGTAAGGTACAAGAAAAAATCCTTGAATCCAGTTCTGACTGATTTCAAAGCTCATACTCTTAGTTGCTCAACTATTTTGTCTCCCAATAAACCACTTCTGCAACTATAAATTATTCCTGTGTACAAGGTGTTATATATTTTCTATGTATAGAATTTCCTCTGGGCCTATCAAAAGTAAAATAACACTTTCTAAAGTTTCTTCCTTAAAAATATATAAGAAATTGTATTTAGGGGGCGCCTGGGTGTCTCAGTCATTAAGCGTCTGCCTTCGGCTCCGGTCATGGTCCCAGGGTCCTGGGATCGAGTCCCGCATCGGACTCCCTGCTCAGCGGGAAGCCTGCTTCTCCCTCTCCCACTCTCCCTGCTTGTGTTCCCTCTCTTGCTGTGTCTCTCTCTGTCAAATAAATAAAATCTTAAAAAAAAAAGAAGTTGTATTTAGGGTAACTGTGACCAATATTTAAAATATTAAATATTAAAATATTAACTGTAACTAACTTTAAGTCCCTAGTTTCTTGAGGACAGTATTACTAAAGACCTTGATTATTTGTCAGTTACTTGAGAGTGCATGCAAAAAGAAATGTAGAATCACTAGGGGACATCAGAATGTAGTAATATCAAATTTTGGGGAACTGAACTAATTTCCTCGCTTTGGTGTATTTTTTGTTCATAGTTATGCCAGAGAGAAAGTCTATACAGTTTTCAGCAGGAAATTTAACAATGTATCCTGTGATAATTTGTCAGTAACTTAAATCAAATCACAGAGAGAATATTTTCCCCTTTTCTTCCTCCCTCCTTCCCTCCCTCCCTCCCAAACCCTCCCATCTCTTCTCCTGTTCACCGCCCCCAACCTTCCTCCCCTCTGAGCTCTCTCTCTCTTTTTCCTTATCTGGTCAATTGTTTCACAAAAAAGAACTGGCTCTTTCTAATAGATATCAAACTGAACCGAGGACCTTACTCCAAACTAAAATATCAAACAGAAAATATATTGAATAGTAATAAAACTCAAGATAGTGGAAAAACAGGCTGAAATATATAGATGATAAAGATACAGACATAGACACAGATACAAATACATATACAGATATAGATAGTGAAAACAGGATATGCAAATTCCAAACCTGAATTTCAATTGACCAGCTGTTGAAACATAACTAGGAACACTTTTTTTTTTTTTTTTTTTTTTTTTAGGAACACTTTTTAAGAGTATTCTATATGGGGTGGGTAAAGAGATTGTCAAAGCAATGTGCATTATTGGTATGACTTGGTTTTCCAATAAAGAAGGTCTCTGTGTTTCATGAAAGATAAAGGTAATATCACAACATGTTTATATTAAATACAGGCCTCCTATTCTTCTGGCATGATACTGACAAGTTTATTTTTTTTGTTGGTTTTTTTTAAGATTTTATTTATTTATTTGAGAGAGAGAGTGAGAGAGAGAGAGTATGAGAGGGGGGAGGATCAGAGGGAGAAGCAGACTCCCCGCTGAGCAGGGAGCCCGATGTGGGACTCGATCCCAGGACTCCAGGATCATGACCTGAGCCGAAGGCAGTCGCTTAACCAACTGAGCCACCCAGGCGCCCCGATACTGACAAGTTTAAATAGTTTTAATAGATGGTACTGAGCATGGCATAAGATTATTTATGTTTTTATTTACATAAATATTCAATGTTTTCTGTATATCTTAATTGGTTAATAAGAGAGGTCTTTGGGCTCCCTGAAGAGATGACCATGAGAAAGGTTTGAAATTTCTTCATAAACATTAAGGACTTTTTGAAGAACTAAGGAAAAAAAATTCACTTATATTTTCCATGATTTTTTTCTGCAAATTATGACTCTGACAATTGGGGTTAAAAAAAAAAAAGAATTGGGGCACCTGGGTGGCTCAGTTGTTAAGTGTCTGCCTTCGCCTCAGGACATGATCCCAGGGTCCTGGGATCAAGCCCCACATCGGGCTCTCTGCTCAGTGGGAAGCCTGCTTCTCCCTCTCCCACTCCCCCTGCTTGTGTTCCCTCTCTCACTGTCTCTCTCTTTCAAAATAAATAAATAAAATCTTTAAAAAAAAGAATTAAGATAATAAAAACCAGGCAATAAATGAATCAAGGTGACTTTGAAACGAAGATGTGAGGGTTATTTAGCCATGATATAATAGTAGCATCAGATTCACAAAGGAATCCCATTTTATAACAGTGATTGTCTAGGTTGAAGATATAATAACTGAAAATCAGTTTAATTTGAAGCAAATGTAATTCAAATTATGTGAAAAGAATTACTTTAGAATACCAAATATTTAAGTAGGAACAACAGATTTAAAGATCAAGAATTCATCACTGGTGTTAAATTAAGCATTTTAATTTTATAATTAATCAGTTCAACTTTTCTCACTAAAAATTCCATAATTATGCCCAAATTATAAAGTAGAGCAATACTATTTTAAGAAACCTGGCAGCAAATGCTAATCTTTATACCATAACCAACCTATTTAAATCCCATTGAAATTGTTTTCTCATCATGTGACTTGCGTCTTCTGAGTACATAGAAGAAAATTATAACTTTGCACTTCCTCTTACTAAAAATCTATTAGTATGTTATGACCCTGGCACTATCAACTTATATTGAAATGGAGGCAAAATGATATTCTGAGGTAGTGGGTAGGTAAAACAGTAACACTTGATTTGCCTTCAGAGCACTAGTAATTCTACTAATTTAATGATCGTTCTTCTACCTCCACACTTCTCTTGTTTATTAAAATTATCTCCTGGAGCCCCCTGGATGGCTCAGTTGGTTAAGTGTCTGACTTCTGATTTCATTTCAGGTCATGATCCTGCAGTCGTGAAATTAAGCCCTGTGTCAGGCTCCATGCTCAGTGAAGAGTTGGCTTCAGACTCTCTCCCTCTTTCTCCTTCCCTCTATGCCCCTCCCCCTGCTTGTGCTCTTTCTCTCTCTCTCTTTTTCTCTCTCAAATAAATAAATAAATAAATAAATAAATAAATAAATAAAATCTCTCTTGGACACAACATCTACTCTAGCTTTTTTTCCCTCAGCTTAAGCATGCCCCAAATTTAGGTTATGGAAGATTATCTGAACTTAAAACATGATGATAAAATGAAGCCAAACTCCAAAATAAAAAGTGAAAATTTTCTGTGCTTAAATGAACATACACTTAAGCATTTCAATTTTATAGTAAAATCATGGGTCATACTGTGAATTATTAAATGAAAAGAGTAACTAAAGAATCGGTGTCCAAGAATAAGAGTCAAGTAGAAAAAACAAACTTTATTATATATAACCTCTTATTTATTTATTTATTTATTTTTTAGGAGCCACAGTTTGAAGAATTTTGATGTGGTTTTAGAAAACTAAGACAAGAATCAGTAATTGAAAGCAACAACAAGAAGTTTAGTTATTTGGGGAAAGAGCCAGAAGTGACAGGTTTCTGAAAATATTACTCTCAGCTAAGGATTTAATTTAGTCTCAGGAAAAACAGGTAAAAAGAATAGTCATTGTTGTGGTAATTTAATGTTATCTGAAGAGGCATGATAATTTTTTTTCCTTCTTGAAATATGTTGTCTCTTAAGGTTAAGATGCATGTAAATTAAATGGAGAGATTACCTTTATTCAAGAAGTGAAGGGGCTAATAATAATGAAATTCACGGGCTTCCTTCATACCATCCTAGATTTTGGACCGTTGTCTAATCTCTGCCTGAATGCAATGGAAGCTTTAAGTGGTGTGTACCTATATTTCAAACTTAAAAATAGCATGTAAGTGTAATGAACAGAATATCTACTTTATTTGTCTTTATTACCTGTATGATAAAATATATGTACAATTCACTCCAGTTTAATTACGTTAAAGGTGACCTGCAAAAATATCATAAATTTCAATTGCCTTGTTATGTGCCTCAGCAGTCAAAGATCTCTTCTAGGTAAGCCAAGATAAGTCAGCAAACAAACCAATAAATAGTGACATTTCAAAGCACTTTCTAAAGTCCTTAAAGTCAAACTTGGCCATATTTTAGCTTTTTTAAAAAAGACTTTGTTTGTTTTTAGAGAAAGAGGGAGAGAGAGTGAGTGCAAGCGGAGGTAGGGGGACAGAGAAGCTCAAGCAGACTCCACGCTGAGCCTGTCGTGGGGCTCCATCCCATGACCCTGAGACCACGACCAGAGCCGAAACCAGGAGTCAGACACTCAGCTTGACAGAGCCACCCAGGTGCCCCTACCATGTTTTAGTTTTGCCAAATACATCAGGACTCACACGTCAAGGACTATAAGAGCTAATAGTGGGGAAAAGGCTAGAGATCTGTAAGACTTTATGCAGTGGATTGTTTTCATTCAGGAAAAAATGGGTTGATAGATAATTTTCTTGGTGTTTGCCAGACCTAAAATACAGTCATTCGGAGTCACCATATTCCAGTAAAAAACAATTAAAGAATAGTGTACTATGATACATATCTTAACATGAAATTTTTACTTCAATTTTTAAAAAGTTTTAACTTTTAAAGCTAGTAAAGTTCTAATGCTGGATCCACCAATTCCTTTGTCTTTTCCTCCTGTATATTAGTCAGGATTCTCCAGATAGAACCAGTATAAAGAACCAACCAATATATACTGAGGAGGTTGGGGTGGTGGTGGATTACAATTAATCATCAAAACATACCGTATGAGATATTCAGACTTCCAAATGTCAGAAAGCTATAGCTTAACAAAAACTGATACTCTTGTCTCCCGGTATAAACACTGCTCTAAACCCACTAGAAAGAAATGTCAAATGCAAGCTGGTGCAACCACTCTGGAAAACAGTATGGAGGTTCCTCAAACAGTTGAAAATAGAGCTACCATATGACCCAGCAATTGCACTACTGGGTATTTACCACAAATATACAAATGTAGGGATCCGAAGGGGTACGTGCACCCCCATGTTTATAGCAGCAATGTCCACAATAGCCAAACTGTGGAAAGAGCCAAGATGTCCATCGACAGATGAATGGATAAAGAAGATGTGGTATATATACACAATGGAATATTATGCAGCCATCAAAAGGAATGAGATCTTGCCATTTGCAACGATGTGGATGGAACTGGAGGGTGTTATGCTGAGTGAAATAAATCAATCAGAGAAAGACATGTATCATATGACCTCACTGATATGAGGAATTCTTAATCTCAGGAAACAAACTGAGGGTTGCTGGAGTGGTGGGGCTGGGAGGGATGGGGTGGCTGGGTGATAGACATTGGGGAGGGTATGTGCTATGGTGAGCGCTGTGAATTGTGCAAGACTATTGAATTACAGATCTGTACTTCTGAAACAAATAATGCAACATATGTTAAGAAAAAAGAAAAAGAAGATAGCAGGAGGGGAAGAATGAAGGGGAGTAAGTCGGAGGGGGAGACGAACCATGAGACACGATGGACTCTGAAAAACAAACTGAGGGTTCTAGAGGGAGGGGGTTGGGGGAATGGGTTAGCCTGGTGATGGGTATTAAAGAGGGCACATTCTGCGTGGAGCACTGGGTGTTATGCACAAACAATGAATCATGGAACACTACATCAAAAACTAATGATGTAATGTATGGTGATTAACATAAGAATAAAAAAATTAAAAAAAAAAGAAATGTCAGCAGAGAGGACAGTTTCTCTGTATAAGATAAGATCACCTATATTGTGTAATAGAAACTCTGATTTGCCTTTTTGAAATCTACCTGTGGAAACCATTTTTAAAACTGCCACATCATCATTGTTATTGAGTGCTAAAGATAGACACTTTACAAACAAGAACCATGAGATATTATAATCATTTTTGCTTTTTACATAGTGACTCTAAAGATCAAGGTCAAATAACTTTTCCAAGGACAGATATACTGTAAATTCTAAAGCCAAAATCTAACACAATCTGAGCTCCTTCAGAGGCCCTGCTTTTTCTCTGCTTCTATTTGTATTCTTTTTATGTAGTTACAATCCTACTTTCTCCAACCTAATTCTACCTTGAATATCTAGAGGTTATTAGCTGCCGCCTGCCTTCCCATCCCTGTTCATAATGACAGCCTAAGAAACCCCTGTTGCTTTGCAACGTGCAGAGCCTTCCATATAGTAGCTCACATGAAAAGCACCTCAGGAACAAATCAACACCTACAATTCCTAGTGAATCCTCTTGTGATTTGATTTGGAGCTCATTTCTGAAACAACTGTGTGTTATCTCTTCCAAGGTGGTTTAAAACTTATCTCTGGATCAGTGATTATATACCTTCCCCTTGTACTTTAGGGTGATTTGGAGTATAACTCCAATTCAGTCCAAAGTGCCCCACAGTCCTCCTAAGGTGAATATCTTCTATACCATATAGCTTATATTTTAATATATATATATATATATATTCACACAATGGAATATTACTCAGCCATAAAAAATGAAATCTAGCCATTGAGATAATATGGATGGACCTAGAGGGTATAATGCTAAGTGAAATAAAGAAAGATAAATACCATATGATTTCACTCAATTTAAGAAAGAATTTAAGAAAGAAAACAGAAAAAAAAACAAAGAGACACGTAAATACAGAGAAGAAACATGGGGTTGCCCGAGGGGTGGTCAGTGGGGGGATGAGAGCATTAGATAGAGAGGATTATGAGCACACTTATCTTGGTGAGCACTGAGAAATGTATACAATTGTTGAATCACTATATTGCACACCCTAAACTAATGTAACTGTATGTTAATTATACTTCAATTAAAAAATAAAAAGACAAATTTCCACAGATGTTAAATAAAGACCAATTATTATATTTTAAGTGCTTTTCTTTGTGCAGCATTTAAAGTCAATTGATTCCAAAATTTAAAATAGCCTAGACTTAATTAAATCAAGGTTCAGGCTTTTGTACATTTTATGATAATCTTCTGAAAAAACTGATCATATTTCAAGAAAAATAATCAATATAAAAAGAGGTAAAAAAACAATTAAATGAAAATGGATTTACAACTCTAATGATTTATGATATTCCTTATTTATGAAGGAGAGACTTTCTGTGACTAGGTAGCCCAGGTCCCCCAGAATTCTTTTACTAAACCAATCCTTTGTCTTATGGGTTTACACAGATTTGAAAAAAAAATCTCTCTCACCAAGCTACAAAGGAATATGCTGCTTAATAACTGTGTGTTCAAATCCTCCACTACTGAAGGTAGCATTGCCATTCTTCTTTTAACAATTTGAATTTTGAAATGGATTAAAATGAAGAAGGTGGAGAGAAAGACTTTAATTCTTTATCCCATCTTTGTGGATGGTTGTAGATTTCCACCTTTCTAAATATTTTTCTAATTACAAACAGCACATATTTTAAATGGGTAAGATATATACAAAAGTATAAAGAATAAAACAATGCTTACAGCTCCATAACAGAGAAATAATAATTTGTAACATTTTGATATATATTCTCCAATCATATCTCCATTTCCTATGTGAGCTTGGTTGACCTCATCTCATGAGACTTTGATAAGACTAAGTCAAGTATTGTTCACCTATCCTGTAAGAAATCCAATATCTTCTCCAAGAGCTTAGAGAATTCACTGGGGGCATACAAGATGCATACAAATTTATGGTTATATATTTATTATATTTATATATTAAATAATATATTTATATTTACATACATATTTTTGGCATATATATTTGGGGTGGCTAGTCATTTCTGGCTTTGGTTTCTGCTTTCTGCTGTATTCTTTCTCTCTGTTTTGCATTCTGTGATTAGTACTTTATCTATGTTCACCACTACTGACATGGACACATTTATTTATTCAAAAATATTCAGCAAATGCCAACTCTGTGTTGGACACTATTCAAGACACTGTAGAAACAACGGTGAGAAAGAAAGATAGAATCCTATTCTTGCTAAGTTATACTTCAAGGGTGGTGAAGAGCGTGAGGGGCAGACACACAGGCAAACAAGAAAGTAGAGCAGCTAGTATGTCAGATGGCACTCAGTGCTACAGAGAAAAATAAAGCAGGGGAGTAAGACAGAGAGTTGCAAAGGTGGAGGTTGCAATTTCTAAAAAGTGGTCTGCAAAGATCTTATGGTGAAGTGACATTTGATTAAAGACCTAAATGGGGTCTTTCAAGTATGAAGATACTTTTGCTACCTCATTCTACCAATTTTTTTTAAAAATGAAAAAAAAACAAAAGCAAAAAAACTAAGGGGTAACTTGTTTAGGCTTTGACTGGAGTTTCAGGAAAAATAGAAGAGATTTACTATAGCAACCACAAAACAAAACAAAACAAATTAATACTAGATTATTTTTTCTTAAAACTTCTCATTAATAGAAGGGTTTAATTTCTTAGAGTGTTAATGAGTCTTCTCTCCCTTGCCTTTAATCCTTCTTGATTTCCTTCTCTGTCATTCTTTTTCCAGGATCCCACTTTTTTCCCTTTGTCCATTCCCTTGCCTTGATGTCACTCTTCCCTCACCCTAAAATCCTGTTTGTGAATGAATATATAGATATGTAAATTAATTTTTTAATGGGAAAGATATAACATATCCTGTAAAGGGATCTACCTATTTTTTTTTGTTTCTTACTATCTAATGACATCAGTGTCTCATAATCTATATTTAGGGAAATTATCAAGGTACTTCCCTGAAAAAAAGACTATTCCATCATTAATATAAATTGTAATTGCTGAAGTTATGTTCTTGCTACACTATGTATGAATAGGTTTATAAATACTTAGAAACATATTTAGATGCTTTATAATCTCTTATTTATTTCACGAAATATCAGTTCTTTGACATATCAGAATTCCAAAAATAAGCTTTAATTACTTCACATCATCATATGTTTTATATCCTAGTTTATGCAAATAATTTCACTATTATAAAGTATTCTGGCCACTTCAATTATCATTATTATTATTATTATTATTAAAAATAATGTAGATGTAACATCATATACTCTGGAATAAGAATTGGCTGGGTGGTATATAATCTGAATACACTTCTGTATAACTGTAAGAGTCTAGACAAGTTATTTAAAGTCTCTGGTCCTCGGTTTTCTTATAAGTAGGGATAATAGTAGCACAAATTTCTTAGAACTGTTGTGATAATTAATGAGTTAATATAATGAAAACTTTTAAGAAAAGGACTTGATACACAACAATTATTTATTAAATGTTACTCATTATTATTATTAATCATTCTTACATTTTAGAAAATATTTGTGTGTACATTTCTGATTATTTCATTGGGACTAGAAGTGGATGTAATGGGTAAAACCAAGGTAATTATAATGAATTTAAACTCCTGGTCCTTATAAGAGACTGGTTTCTAGGTATGCATGAGAATACTGACCTAATTTTATTAGTGCTGAATAATATGCTTTTAAAATATTTGATAAGTTTATAGATAATAATACTACATTATAATTTGTTTTTATTTTATGTTACTAGGTGCTATAAACTGTTTTCCTATGTTTATTGGAAATACAAATAAATTTGTATTTCTTCCATCAGTCATTATCTGATTGTATCTTTATAATTTTTCTATAAAGTTTTAGGTTTTTATAAAATATATTTCTAATTAGGCAGAAGAAATGTAAATGGCATATAAGAGTCTCTGCAAACTTTTAATTTCAAGAACCATTTGACACATAAATCTTTCCAGATAATAGAAATCAAGATATCTAAATACCACCATCAAGAGAATGACAAAAATTCCTTTAGCAATACATTCTGATCTCAGAAAAATTTAATTATATGTGGCTTTTTTATTATACAAAGGGGTATCTTTACCAAGTTCCATTAGAAATTAATTTCTGGCTGTAAGGTGGTAGAAAAAAATTTAATAAAAAGGCTGTATTTTAGAAATTAGAATAATCCAAAACTGGATGTGTAAATGATAAAAGTAAGATTTTTCTGGCACTTACTTTGTAACTTCAATTTATGAAAATCCCAGCAGTGTTTTGTTTAAATTACAGGCTTTACAATGGCCAAATTGAATTCTGATAGCTTACCATTATAAGATCAGTCGGTCAGCCGATTGTTATAGATTATTGCCTCAGCAGCTGTGGATTTCTATCAGGGCACTGTGGGAAGCTTAAAATTTAAAGCATATTTAGCTGCACCCTTGTGTGATATATAAATGACTATCTTCATATTTAAATTTTCCTCTGTTGGGATACAGAAGATATATCTCTATGCACGTTGTGCAAACAGAAGATAGATACATTCTGTGGTTTTAATTTTTCACATCTATTCATTAAAGCACTCAGTCTTACAATAATAAGCTTTCTTTGGTTTTCTTTTTATGCTATAGGACTCTGTATATGTGTTGTATAAATGCTCCATGGAAAACATTAATAGCCTCTCAGTATGAGTATTATTTCTGATGTTGGAAGGAATGCAAATTTGTGTATTAGAAGAGTCTCTAGGGTTCAAGTTTCTACCATTTCTAATTATTAACTTAGGGGCACAGGTGAGACAAGTTTGGGAGATTGGGATTTGGTTTTCAATTAGATTTCAATATTTTATTCAACCTGTGAGTGTAAAAGAAAAACGAAACAACCAGAAGCATTTAAGGTTTTCTCCCAGACATGTGCCTAGTGAGAAACAGAATGAATTGAATAGTTGGGCTTGGGCATTTTCCAGAATAATATCCTCAAACATTCTAAGTATTAAGCAAACTACTGTACAACTTGTTGACTCCTGCCATGTTATTATAATCATTTTATTAGAGTTTCTATTATCTTTATTTGATGTAAAGACATCTATTTTTTATATAACATAAATCTCATTCTATCTTATTATTTAAGAGGCATACAGCCATCCAAAATAGCATCAAACTACTAGACAGCATCATTATCTATGCAGTTTTATAATAATTAAAAGACAAATTTGACTTGTTACTTTATTATAGTTACTGTGAACTCTATAGAAGAATTCAATAATATTTAAATATACCCTCACATAGAAGTCTATTCTACTACTTTGGAGAAAACCACCCACATAGAAATGACTAATACAAATCCACTGTATCGTTTTATTTTGGTGATGCTTACCAGTGAAGTACATTCGGTTCCTGGAGTACATGCAAAGTCCCTGTTTAGGCACAGAAATGTGTTTTGATACTATCCCCAGGGAAAAGAAAAGCAACTAGCAATGTGCTCAATTACAGGATACTTGCACAATAAATTATAATGTAATCTGGTGTTAGAGCCCAATGTATTTACGTTGGTTGGAAGACAGATTCTATGACTACTTATCACAGAGATAAGCAAAGTAAAAATATTCAGCCAATTCCCTGATGCTGTTTCATTAAATTACCAATGGATAATTTGCTTATCATATTATTGTATTTCTGATGATCCCAACCAACTCTGAAAAACTAGGTTTCTTGCTTAGGCTTGCTTTAACATATATTAGAAAAGTTTCCTTTGGGCAGAGGCCAGACTGAATTGATCCTCACATTTCCTCCCAAAGCTGCTCTGAATCAGTCTGTCCCTTTCTAGTTGTCATCTTCAAAGAAACTTTATGTTCTTTCATGGGCAAAATGTCTTATATTACTCAGGGAAATGAAATACATTGTTTTGTACTAGCTTCATTTTTTCTTTTCTTCGAATTAATTGCCCCTTGCTTATTTTCTGGTACTATTTAACTCTACTCCTTATTCCAAAAACAGTTAATGACTGGGTCAACAAGCAATCTGAAGAGGGGTTGTATAGCACTAGCCCTTATAGCTAAGAAAGCTCAACTCCCACTATTACATGGTTCTAAAAGGGTCCTTTAAGTTGAGGCATAAATATAAGTATTGTTTTTATTTAGAAGCACACAAAACAATAGAAAGTTAAAGGCCAAAAAAAATGTTTATTTAAAAATTGCAGGGAGGCAGAAATCATATTGGGGAAAGAACTCTTGTTTTAGAAAACCACTTTACTGTGAGCTTACATAAAAAGTTGAAGCCACTGCATCTAGCCCAGATAGGTGTTTACACAAAATAGGGCAAAAGAATTTATAATTCAGATCCAGTGCAATGGGGTGGCAGGAGTTGGGAAAGTTCAGATTTAGGAAGGTATGGAGAGTTGAGGAAGAGAGATCTTTACTGAAGAAGGAGCTTAAAAGGCTACGAGGAAGAGGCCATGGCTGATGCTACTCCATATGTTTTTTGTTTGTTTTTGTAGAACTAAGAAAGCTGCCTTTCCATCATATGAGAGCAACCCTGGGCCACAGCTCTGGGCTGAATTTCAGCCTTCAGTCAGCCCTTCAGCTCAACATCCCTGTGCAGGGCACAGTCGCTAAACCACACGTGGCTGTCTTGGACAGGGCTCTGGGGAAAGGGTGAACTGTCACTGGTCGGAGGAATGGCCAGAGAATAGAAGAACATGATACCTGGCAGACAATTTTCAGTCGTTCTTTGGCCTGTATTATAAAATAGTTCATTCCCTCTTGTATTTGGTGAGATGATGATTGAAGTAGTGAAAATTTAACAAGAAATCTTGTGGGAGTTGTGAATGTATGCAGGTAGGTTCCCTAAGAAGCCTCAGAAATTGGGGGAGGGGAGAGTGTCCTGATATAATTAAATAAAAGAGAATTTCCAATGTTGTAGAGGATTTGGGAACATCTAGTTAACAAACATATAGATTGTTATGTCTTAGACTTTTCTATTTTAAGGGATTTCAGTTTTCATTTATATTTAAACAGTGAATGAAACTGAAGTGACTTTTAGGAAAATGAAGGGCAGATGTTATTATATCTCTTTAGATAATTTCATTTTTTAACACTCTACTCTGATGAATTACCTCCCCAAATTTAGAAATTTCTTTACATTTATTAGTGAATTATTTAAAAGAATTTAAAAGACTATATAACATCCATGGGAAAATAGTGAGAATTTCCCTTAATGGGAATATTACAGTGTTTAGAGTTCCCCAGTAACACTGAGGGTATGAGAAGAATAGAAAGTTGTAACATTCCAACTTTAATGAAGAAAATTAAGGCCCACTGATGTTATTCTCTTTAAATTCTTAATAAGTTCCTTCATTTTTTACTTCTATCCTCTTAATTTTACTCAGAAGGTAAGCTCATTCACTTTGACATTTGGCTTTACCATTTTCAGTGTTTCGTATTTCACTTATTTTTTTCTCTTTGTATGTTTGTATTTTCAAGGAGGGTGACATCAACTTTTTCCTCTAAGAATTTGTCCACCTCGGCCTAAACATTTTCAAGTTCTTCTGGTGCTTAAAACAAAAACAAACATAGAAGGAAACCAACAACTCTCCCAAAATCCAACATTCAAAACTTTCAAGGCCTTGGCTCCCTTATCTCTTCTGTTGCAATTTTGTTAAAGGAAAGAAGTTCCAAACACCAACTCACCTTCATTCACTTCTTAGATATTTGCATTCTGGATTAAATCTTCCCATATATTGCTGCTAAAAGTTCTGTGCTTTCCCATCAATTTATTTTAGTTACATTCATTAAATACACCACATTGTGTTGTCCTCATAGATTTTACTTCCAAGCATGACGTTATTGCTCGTCTCTTTGTTGAATATCTCTGCTCTTGAATTCACTATTGTACACATTTATCTACCAATCCCCTGACCTGTCTGACTGATATTTATCAATCTCCCTCTGGGGATTCTCTCCATTAAATATTTTGGGTTGCATAGTTTATTTCTTTCTTTTACTAATCAGTTTGTTTTAGGGCTTTTCTTTTTCATAGATTTTCTTCTACCACATAAATATAAGTGCTTTTTGTCCACATGGGCAGTCTTGGTATTTCCAAATGCCTACTGACACTTTTTCATGGAAATATTGATCATTTAACTGAAAATTATTAAAATAAATGTGTTATCCTATTCTCTGTATATCTTTTTCCTCCAGTATATTGTTCTTAAATTCATGGTTCATTCATGCTAGAAACCCCTGTGTGAATTTCAGGAACTTTCCTTCATATGCCAACTAGTTGGGTTTTTTTTAGTTTTGCTTCTTATCAATGGAAGATTTGTCCAAGGAAACCAACAATGCAAGCATACACTGCCTGTGGTAATGAATCCAACAATATGTATGGATCATAATCATGGCCTTGATCTCATGGGAAGATTATTACAAGTTCCCATTATTTAACCACTGTCTGACTGTTCCATAATAGCATTATTTTAATTTTATATATCCTATGTAAGCAAAATATATCATTAAAAGGGGATTCTCACTAGATACACATATGTGTCTTCCTCTTCCCGAAAACTTTTATTGAACAAATGATAACTTTTCACAAGAGGTAGCCATGTAATAAAAAATTTCCATACTCAGTTTCAGCATCTGAGATATGTAAAGAGTGTATCCATTTTTTATGTCAGATAAAGGCAAAAATTCATTTTCTCACTTTTAGACAATTGAGGTCTTTTATGTTTGCTGAATTCAAGAGAATTTGAATTTTAAAAATTAAAATTTTCCCAATTCTTTACGAGATATATTGTGAATAATTTTCGTAAGTAATTTTTAAATGTATTGACATGTTACTCAAATGTTATATGTTGAAATATAGACGTATCCTTTTAAAGATTATGATATCTCTGGGTGTTATACGCAAACAGTGAATCATGGAACACTACATCAAAAACTAATGATGGTGATTAACATAAAAAAGATTATGATATCTCATAGACATCGAATCTATAGTACTACAGAAGCTATAACTGACTTACGTGTAGTATAACTCTCCAAAAAACTTTAACCTATGAAAATACTGACCTTAATTTCCAGGGAACATTTAGCAGAACATGAGATGTGTACATGTGTTTGTGTATAGATAGGCATAACTTATAGACATAGATATATGTATTTATGTGTACATATGTTTTTGTGTGTGTGTAAAATACAATTAAACAATACAACAGACACTGAAATGGTCTGCCTTATATATAGGGTCAGTTATTCGTAAAATCTTACTTTTAAGTATCCACACAAAATGTGTTGTCATGAATCATATTCCATTTATCTTATACATATACCCCAATTATCTTACTCTAGTGTGATGAAAGGAGAAGCACTCTTCTGCCTCCTTGTACAGGTAGGTAAGTTCCTAATTTCTATCCTCTTTCCTGACAGCACTGTACTGTACCATATAAGGGAATAAAACTTCAATATATAACATATTACTGCTCATATGTACCTTAGAGCTTAGTACAAGTTTAATGACCTAATATGATCTGAGTTAACACTTCCAGCAGAATAGCTTTATGTACCATATATATATAAGGCACGTTACTGTGGCCAGATGAAATCTTAGGTCCTTCCTAGCAACAAAGTCTGAGCTTAGCATGTAAGGATCAGTGTAAAAGGTATATTAAATCCTTAATGAAGGGGAATTTAAGGACTGCTAGACAATGGTGGATGTGTAGTAATCATCAACCTCCCCAAAAGTCCTTCCTAAACAATATGAAATAATTCACAAACCATGAAAATTCTATGCAAAATTACACCCTCATCATTATTTGAGGACAGTGAATGCCAAAGTGCAAACCAACTGTTAGTAAAAAGAAAAAATTCAAAACCCCCAGGATTTTGGTCCAACAAGTGTCAGCTCCCCCCTCTACTCTCTGTAGGCTTTGAGGTAAACAAAGGCTGAGTGACAAAAAACACAAGGAAGACAAAGAAGGGCCATTAGTAGAGGGGGTCCTGTGGGACAGCTGGGGAAACCACCAGAAACATTCAAACATTCAAACCACCCTAAAGTTTAAAATACTAAAATCGTAACCAGAAAAGTCAGAGCACAGACTACAGAGAAGGGATGTCAGAGCAGGTGCTATTTAAAAATATCAGATGCCATAGCAAGGACCAGGCTTACAATTTAAAGGGACAGGTTTAGCTTAAAGGGAAAAGGCAAATATGAAGGAAAAGTGTCTTTTAGCATTGAGGTAGGTGGTGGAGGGAAAAAGAAGTAAAAGGGAGAGATTTAAAATCTTGCAAGGCAAAAGGTGGAAAAAAACTTTACACGCACACACACTCAAAACTGAAAGACCCACAACCCGCCCAGCTCCACCAAAGTAAAATACAAGAAAACAGATAATTAAATCTCATGTACCCCAATTTTTCCAAGTCTTGCAGAAAATGATGCCATTAAAATGAAGATCTAGTAAAATTGCCCAATATCTTAAATGAACAAAAGCAGTGTGAAGAGAAAAGTATTTTTAAAAATCAGGAAAAAAATTTCACATAAATCAACAGAGTAAACCTATCTGAAAACAAGATAGAAGCGTAAAAAAAAATTATGAATCTACACTACAGAGAATTAAACAATCAAGTAAGCATTTGAGGATATGAAAAACCACACTGAATAAGAAATTTAAAAATTAAGTACAGAAATTTAAAAAAATGAAAAAGTTTAAGTCAGAAAAAATGTGCAAAATGTGAGGTTATCTCAAAACAATAAAAAAATAAACTTTAAGATGCCCAAGAGAATAAAGACTCAAATTAAACTTCAATAAAATTACAATAAATAAATAAAGAACAACCCAGATAATGAAAATGGCATAATGAAGCAAAAAGTATTAGAAAGTAGAGGAACTGGAAGACAGGGAAAAAAAGAATAATATTCACATAATTGGAGTCCCTGAAAAAGAAAAAGAATTAAATACATTTAAAACTATAAAACAAGAAAACTTTTCAAAGATAAAAAAAATGTGAATCTACACATTGAAAAGGCTTACCAAACACTTGAAAAAATTAATCTGAAGCAATCAATGTCTAAAGATTTTCCAGTAGAACTCTAACATTTCAACGATAAAGTTAAAATCCTCAAGGTTCCCAGAAAAAAAGATCAAATATTTCACAAGGGCAAAAAAATTAGACAAGCATCAGACTTTGCAAAATCAATATTCAAGTCAAGATACCAATGGAGTAATATTTTTTTCTAAAACTCAGTAAAACAAAGTTTGAACCCAGGAGTTTATATCTACACAAGATGTTCTTCAAAATAAAGCATGCTAGAAAGAGAGTTTTTAAAACAAGAGCTTAGGGAATTTTGCACCTGTTAGTCTTTCTTACAGAATCTACTGGAGGTTGATATCATCCAAATAAAGACTGAGAAAAGTTTTGCCAAAAGACTAATGGTGAACATTTAATAATGTATAAATGTACATAATACAATTTAAAAGTGACAAGGATGAAGGACAATGTTAATGTTATATATCTAACTAAGAAGAAATAATGCAGCTAATCTAGATGAGAAGAAAGAAGAGAACAGAAAAAAGGTCATTGTATAAAGGCAATGAATAATTAAAAAGATATTAAAGGGTCAAATAAGAAAACACGGCACCAAAGGCATCAATGAAGATAGAGATCCAAAGTTATCACTAGAAAAAAACATACACCTTCCAAAATACTAAAAAGAGTTTAAAAGAGAGAGAGAGAGGAAAGAATATCAACCTAATTTCAAAAAATCGATTCTAAAAATTATAGTTAAAGTTTGGGGAGAATCAGGATTTGCATATCCTCAAATTTCTCTCCTAATGTATAGTCACTAATTACAAAGGGAGAGAGTAACTTTACATTGGGGAAATCCAGCAGACATCACATTAATTAAGAGATCAAGGTAAACACCCCTAGTTATAAAGCATAGTGATATAACTCCTTGATATAATTCACTGAAGTTATAATATCATTTCTGTGCTATTTTTACAAAACAATGCATAATTTTATTCCAATTATGAAAGAACATCAGATAATCCCAAACTGAGAGACATTACAATGTAGTTGAACAATACTCTTCAACCCAAGTGTGTTAAAAGGGCCAGAATTAGGAAAAACAAGGTAAGAGTGAACGACTGTTACAGGTACAAGGAGACCAAGGAGAACTTAAAGACATAATGCAGTACATGATGATGGATAGGATCCTGCAAGAGAGAAAGAGCAATAGTGGAGAACTGGTGAAATGTGGGTAAGTCTATAGTTAACAGTACTAATTGCCTGTGACCTACTCATCAATGTTAATTTCTTAATTTTGATGCCATTTTGAAATGAATAATCTTTGCAAGTCTAAAATTATTACAAAATTTAAATTTTAAAAAACCCATGGAAAAAATTAACACAAGTTTGGTAAAAAGCTCTTTAAGAATGAAGGGAAAATGAGTGATCTGAGCAAGGTATCATTGCTATAAGAAAGGGGTAATTTCAATAAATAAATTCTATTCTTCAATTTAATCTAAGAGTTAAAACAACACTTTGCTAATTAGACCATCAAGTAAATATTAGTTTACGAGTTTGCCAAATTTGAGATTAGGAACAAAATCCAATATCCTACTTAAATTAACTACAGATAAATCCATCTTTATTAATCTTTCAAAAGCCAGGGCCAGCAGTGACATCTAAGCAGGGCACCCCAAATCTGGACAGCTCCTGTATGGAGCTGGTCCCTGTTTCTCTTCTTTAACACACTCTCCAACCTTCCACTGTCTTCCCCCCAATACTACCAATATCATCAATGGCTGGCAGTATTTCCTGAATTCACCCAGATTGCAAGAATAGCATAATGATTATTGACACCGTGATTTGGGGTGATTCTCATTCATTGTTGAACATGGGCTGGGTTAAAGACTCTAGGTTACCACTGGCTTAGTCTTGAGCTAGAGCCACTTCTGTGGGACCATGAAAAAGGCTCTTTCAGCTCCCTGTTCCAACCACAGTTCCACCTCTGGTCTAGAAGACCCTTGAGAGGCAGGGCTCACAGGTCAAGTGGCAGCACCTAAGAGATACTAATTCTGACATATCTGACTGAATAAATGGCTCATGGATGCTGAGGGTTTTTTATGGTATTATTTCCCATCCAAAGACAAAGCAAATATGCCTATGGCTACCAGTAATGAATGAATGTATTTGTCACAAATAAGATAACTTACCAAGTGTTACCTAGGAACAACATTGGAACATAAAAATTCCCAGGTTGCCGGCTCTCCAGTTTTATTTTTTTTAAGATTTTATTTATTTATTTGACAGAGAGAGACACACAGCGAGAGAGGAAGCACAGCAGGGGGAGCGGCAGAGGCAGAGGGAGAAGCAGGCTTCCCGCGGAGCAGGGAACCCGATGTGGGGCTCGATCCCAGGATCCTGGGATCATGACCTGAGCCGAATGCAGACGCTTAACGACTGAGCCACCCAGGCGCCCCTGCCTCCAGTTTTAACATTTGAATTCCTTCTATACCAAAGAAACTTCTTGTTTAGTACTTTGAAAATGACCAAAGTCTCCTTCAATATTCCTGATAATGATTTTCAAATTTTGGCATTTATGCATGAGCAGAAGCCACTTTTCAAAGGCTAATGTAACTGAATTCATCATCTTTTGACCTTTAAATGACTTTTTGGTCTTGCCTCACTTACCTATCTTACTTCTTGGTTTTGTCATTCTCTCTCATCTTCTGAGATCATTGAGTCAGGGCCTCAGGGTGACCCTCTTCAAAGAAAGATGCCTTGGTATTAAGGTCTTGTCTGTTTTGGATCAAGGCTTCAGAGCTTGCTCCCACAGAAAATTAGAAGTAATACATCAGTTGTACAATTACTTTTTAAAGTCATTACAAATGTAACCTTTCCTATTTCTCAGGTAATGACCTGTACAGATATTATTTGATATTTTAATTTTTTTCCATAAGGTAATATATTTTTAATAAAGATTTCAAAATTCCAAATTTTTACCTAAACTTAATAAAGCAAAGCAGTACTTAGAGAAAGATTACAAAACATAATAGTCATACTTCTTTCACATATATATTATAAATTAAGAAAATTGCCAAATGAGAAATATAAACCATGAAATGTAGAATAGAATTTTTAGAGTCAATTTTCTATCTGCAATCACACTATCAGAGTGAGAAGGCTACTGATCTAGAAGAAAAAAACAAAGAAAATCGACTAACAAAAATCTTCACTGCCTTTGTAATGCCCCCTTTTTTTAAGATTTATTTATTTTATTTTGGGGGAGTAGGGGCAGATGGAGAGAGAGAATTTCAAGCAGACTCTGTGATAAGCATGGAGCCCAACACGGGGCTTGATCCCATGACCGTGAGATCATGACATGAGCTGAAACTAAGAGTCAGACACTTAACCAACTGAACCACCCAGGTGCCCAAAGTAATGTTTTCTTTTTAAAGCTCACATTATGTATGTGTATATTTATATGCATAAATGCATATATTTATATGTTATATATATTCATTCTGTACAAAGAAAGGCAATATTTTTGACAATTACTGGATTGCTGCTATTCCAATAAAATTACAGATAAATTACTATCATTTTTATAATTATACAGTAGGAAATATTGACATAAAAAGATACAGTAAGGATATATACATAAAAAGATATATAAGGATGCATATAATTACACAGTAGGAAATATTGACATAAAATATATATAATTATACAGTAAGAAATACTGACATAAAAGGAAAAATTGATATAAATGAATATATTTTACCTTACCAGTAAAAATCCTTTTATTTTACATTTAACAAAAATAAAGCCTTTTATATAATGTTAGTAGGCATGGAAATTTAAACTTATGAAGATTTTTTCAGGGTTTATAGAGTTATCCTAAAATGTACCTTAATTAATCTATTTCACTTTGTATCAATACAAACTTTAATGGAAATAGAAATTCTATAAAATCATATTCTCAAGAAATGAGCCCTTTTTTGTTATATAGTACATATTGAACTAAAAATAATTTTAAAGTAAATGAAATGTGATGCTTATTAGAAAAATTACAGGGTTGTAATTTTAACAAATTAGAGCATTACAGTATAAAATATAATTAGCCCAGTATTTTAAAAGACTATAATTTTTTCTAGATTTATATGGGTTTTAGAAAATTTTAAACACATGTAACTGAGTTTTATTTTTTTAATATTTTTTTTAACTTATTTGAGAGACAGAGAGAGATATCGAGAGATAGAGCATGAGCAGGGGAGAGAGAGAGAAGCCGGCTACCCGCTCTGCAGGGAGCCTGACACGGGGCTTGATCCCAGGACCCCAGGATAATGACCTGAGCCGAAGGCAGATACTTAACTGACTGAGCCACCCAGGCACCCCTAAAATGAGTTTTATATGTGTGTGTGTATAAATGTGTGTGTATTTATATCCATAGTGACAATAATTGTATAAATATTCATTTCACTAAATTTCAACAAGTAGTTCATTAATCATACAATTTTTGAGTGTTAAACTTTGCCTAGTTTTTCCTGTGTGCCTTTGTAAGGGTGTGTGTATGTGTGTGTGTGTGTGTGTGCGCATGTGTGTGTGTGTGTGTGTGAAAGATTTTGCTTTAAAAAAGTTTGCCATTGTGCATTAAGTTCATTTAAATTTAAGCTTTCAATAGGGTTGAAAAACATTATGGCTAGCTTACAAACAAGGTGTCAGTCATTTTGCTAGATGTTGACAAAATAGACTAATGTAATGGTTCCTTATTTAGAGAGGTACACAGTCTGATGGAGGAAACTTTCGTGTATGGGACTGAGTAAGGTGCAATATACTAAGTGTTGGGAAATCCCAGAGGGAGGGCTGATTTATATTGTCTGGGGAAAGTGGATACTCATTTTCAAAGCTACTGGCATTGAATTGAGCTATATGCAATATGCTTTGCTTTTTACCTCTGAATTCTATATTACCTCAACAAGGGCTCCTCCAAACACATGATTTTATAATTCTGTAATTCCATTTTGCTCCATACTTTCAGTTTTAGAGCCAGAAGATACATAAAGCAGTAACACATGAGGAGACATCTCCTTGATGATTAGTCTCCCAGATATTGGGAGTTTATTACAGAATATTAGCCAAGTAGATTTCTGATAGCAGAAAACTGATAAACACCTCTAGGGAACTTATTTTATTGAGTCTTCTCATTCAACATATGGTGAAACCAGGTACCAAATGGACATGTTATTTTTTCAAGGTCACAGAGCTAAAGGGGACAAATCGGGACTAAAATTCAAACATTTAGACTTAGAGTTTGAGTGCTTAGCTTAGTTTTGTTTTCTAGGTTAGATCAACATTCCACTAAATTTCATCTAGATTAAAAAATAGAGTAGCAGGGGCGCCTGGGTGGCTCAGTCATTAAGCATCTGCCTTCAGCTCAGGTCATGATCCCAGGGTCCTGGGATCGAGCCCCGCATCGGGCTCCCTGCTCCACGGGAAGCCTGCTTCTCCCTCTCCCACTCCCCCTGCTTGTGTTCCCTCTCTCACTGTGTCTCTCTCTGACAAATAAATAAATAAAATCTTTAAAAAAAAATAGAGGAGTAGCTTCTCTCCAGTATGTTTGTTTGCTTATTGTCTTCATTAATATTTCTAGTCATCTCAGAGAAAAAGAAGGATCCACATATGAGTTTTACACACCTGATCTTAGCCAAAAGGCCGAAAAGCGATCACATATGAGTTTTATAGACTGGAGATTTGCAATATTATTCATTCATGTTTTTATTAGTGAGGTAATGTTTTTGCCACTTGTTCACAAAAATAATTATTATTTAATATTCTCTGATCTGATTCTTTTATCCATGAAGCAATTACACATATTAAGGGGCTTGAATTTTTTACATTTTATTTTTAGGCCATGTATTCTTATTCATAATTCACAGAAGAGGAACTTCAGACTCAGAAATGTAAAAGATCGTAATAGCCAAAATACCATACACCTTGTCTGTTGGGGGGCCCTAGCCTTGCTTTATGCTGCTGTCCAGTTTCATTAAATGTAAAGTCTAGAATTTGAATCACGTTCTTTCTGTTTCTGTGCTCTATTTCCCAATGTTTGGTTCTCCGTGGTACCCATGGAGTTGAGTGGATTATTCTTCTCCTCACAAAAATGGAATTTCTCACTCAACAAGTATTGCTCACCTAACCACAGGGGTCTACCTTCTGTAAAGAAGACAACAGATATCTCTTCTAACATATAAAATAATCACATTTTAAAATATGGTTTCCCAAATCTTTAATAGTAGTTAAACCTTTACAAACTATGCTTTCAAATTTCTTTTTCTATGGCTTTTCATCTTATACAATCCAAAGCATCGTTAAATATAGCAGATATACAACAATTGAGAATGAAAATATAATTCTGAAATGCTGTGAATAGGCAGCAACTCTAAACTTACACAAAAGTCAGTTAAATGCCTTTGACAGCATCTTGAAGACTGATGAAATCATGCTCCATCAGTTCATAAATGAGTGGGAAATTCCAGATCGATGGCCTTCCCCTGAAACACCGTGCCCTGGGCCTAGAGACCAATTCTCCATCCTCTTACTCTCAGCAGAAACTACTTTGTTAAGCCCATTGCCTGAGGGGAATTTCAGGTAGAGAAGCATTCACAAGCCAGTTCTCATTAGTTTGCTTTCCAGTGTCTGCTATGATGCATGTATGTTTTTGCACTTTGTAACGAAGAGAAGGTAGCTATTCTTTCCATTTGCTTCCTCAGGTTGCTAAGCAGAGAGGCACAGAGGTACTGAGGCAACAGCACTGAGTAGATTACTCAGGTCTAAGTTGGCAGAACCAACTACTCTTGGTTCTGCCACTGACTGTGTAGTGCTGGAAAAGCCACAGAAACTCTCTGGGCCTCTAAATTCTTAGATTGTTCCCAATCCTTCTAAAAGTCCATGTTTTAAGTATAGCTTAACTTTGAAAAGTGAAACCAGACCTGGATTTCAGTGCCTGCTCTGCATTATCTAAGATATCTCTGGGCACAACAGGGAAAGCCCACACAGTAAATATGTTATAACAGTTACTCTGAGAAATGTCATCTGATGCTTGCAAAACTGTAATCAAATACAACATTGAGTATTTAAATAATTGTATGAGTTTGAATCAATGTGTAAGTCAGAAAACCTAAAATACTGCAAAGTGGTCTTCCTAGTAGGTTGTAGAGTATCTTGGGTTCAAGCTTCATCTAGAACTAGTGATTAATGCATGCAGGAAAATGAAGTTAACAATAATAATAATGCTAATAATGAATAATTCTGTCAGGCTAAATTCTCATTATATTCTCAGGACTTTCAAGATAATTCCAAGTGGCATTGACATGATAAAATTGCTTAATAATCCTATAACTGTTGTAATACAATATGTCTGTATAATTGCCACTTTTAGTCTTTTCAAATGTCAGTAAAAGGAATTATTTTTCCTTTTAATTCAATGATGTTGATAGAATACTTAATCATATTCTATTACCCTGCAACATATATTTCCTCAGCCATAGTTTATCCGAGATAAAAGCTGTGAATTCCATACCATTTTACTAAAATTATAATTATTGTAACATTTAAGCAGGACGGTAAAGCGTTATTGAGAAAAACTACCAAATCATTTATTATGTTATGTATTTACCGACTCTTTCTTGTTACATATTTCATGTAAAAACGGCCTTAACATTTTTTCTAAAAACTGTATTAGGTTTCTGGAAATATTCATAGATACCATTTTGGAAAGAGCCAGTCATTTCAGTAAAAATAATAAGGTCAATCATCAATTAGAAAGTAACTTTAAATAGAAAATCTAGAAAGATCTGTGTCTCATTGATATCCTTATAATCTCTTTCAAGAGTACGCTAACCAGCACAGCATGACATAGAGTTGTGGAATCATTATGTTGTATACCTGAAACTAATATAACATTGTGTGTCAACTATACTTCAAGTAAAACAAAACAGAACAAAACCTAGAGAAAAAGCCACTGGAACTGGATATACAAGTCAAAAGAAGATCCACAGGACAAACACAGTATGAAAGGGTCCAAAACAGAAGCCCAGGAAAAATAAAAAGGGACACAGATCACCACCTTGCCTTCAAAGTTTAACAACCTACCTGCAAATTTACCCCATGGAGTGAAGACTATCTAGTAGCCATCTCTACCCAAGGTCTGATCAGTGACTGGGATACTAAGTACTATAAAAGAGGCAGGTGCCAAGGAGGAAAGCAGTTCTGTGGGCTGATGAAAGGGAGGTCAAAGAAAGTTTACAGAGAATATGGGACTTGGGTTGTTGGGTCCTTGGAACCCAGAGAAAGGTAAAGAGAGGGATCTCAGAACCGACACTAACTCAAATGACGTTTTCAGGTACCTGAGTCAGGGATCTGAATTGTACATGTGAGGGGTATAGCACACTAATTTCCAGAAGCTTGAGCTGGCTCACATAGTAATTTTTATTTAACTATGAATTGACTTTAAAAAAAGTGTAGCTAACCAGTTACTAACCCAGGAATGCCTTTTGGATTCATTTTTTCTGTCAAAGAAGAAACATTTCCAAGAAGTAGGGACCGGTAAGACAACACTGCTCACTCTAGGTTGCTCCATGTCACTGGTTCTCAGAGTGTGGTCCGAGGACCAGAAGCATTAGCATCACCTGTGAGCTTATTAGAAATGCAAACTATTGTGCCAGATTCAAACCTACTCAATGAGACAATGTAGGGGTGAGCCCAACAGTCAGTGTTTTGACAAGCCCTCCAGGATACTGATGCATAGTAAAAGTGGAGAACCACTGCTCTATATATACACGGCTTTGTTTTCTTTTTTCTTTTAAATAGACTTTATTTTTTAAAGTAGTTTTAAGTTAATAGTAAAATTGGGCAGAAAGTATCAATAGTTTTATATAACCTCTGGCCCCACAAACACACAGCACAGTCTCCCCCCACCAACATCTTGCACCCAAGTGGTGCATTTGTTACAGCTGATGAACCTCTTTATATGACTTTAAAAATAAAAAAATTGTTTTCCTTTGGAAATCATATTTTTATACCTTTAGAGTTTTTCTTTAAGCCAAGCTGTCCATCAACAGATGAATGGATAAAGAAGATGTGGTATATATACACAATGGAATATTATGCAGCCATCAAAAGGAGTGAAATCTTGCCATTTGCAATGACATGGATGGAACTGGAGGGTGTTATGCTGAGCAAAATAAATCAATCAGAGAAAGACATGTATCATATGACCTCACTGATATGAGGAATTCTTAATCTCAGGAACAAACTGAGGGTTGCTGGAGTGGTGGGGGGTGGGAGGGATGGGGTGGCTGGGTGATAGGCACTGGGGAGGGTATGTGCTATGGTGAGCGCTGTGAATTGTGTAAGACTGTTGAATCACAGACCTGTACCTCTGAAACAAATAATATATTATAAGTTTAAAAAAAAAAAAAGAAGATAGCAGGAAGGGAAAAATGAAGGGGGGAAATCGGAGGGGGAGACGAACCATGAGAGACTGTGGACTCTGAGAAACAAACTGAGGGTTCTAGAGGGGAGGGGGTGGGGGGGATGGGTTAGCTTGGTGATGGGTATTAAAGAGGGCACGTATTGAATGGAGCACTGGGTGTTATACGCAAACAATGAATCATGGAACACTACATCAAAAACTAATGATGTAATGTATGGTGATTAACATAACATAATAAAATTTAAAAAATACAAAAAAAAGATTAGTTTAAAAATAATTTATTCACTGGCATATTCATTGTGTC
This sequence comes from Zalophus californianus, assembly GCF_009762305.2. Lineage (NCBI taxonomy): Eukaryota > Metazoa > Chordata > Mammalia > Carnivora > Otariidae > Zalophus > Zalophus californianus. The sequence continues at coordinate 139,905,889 of NC_045598.1, read as the reverse complement.
TATTCTTTGTTCATTTCATTTGCTAGTAAGAATTTATGTAGTGATAAAACTGAACTTTTAATGATAACTTATTGGCATATAGTGCAGTAATGATTGTAAAGGATTCACTGGGGATGTGTGAATTCATGACATCCCCCCAAGATGCTTTTTTCCTTGTAGCATCCCATAATAATCAAAAGGGAAGCAAAAGCAATTAGCAAAAAGCAAAATCAGAAAGCAATCAAATAGCTTTAATGAACTAGGGTGTTATTCTTATAAAATTTTAGAGTTATCTTTTTAGTCAAAATCTTCCTAAATTATCATATAGTCACTGGTAGTTGTGTGCCTTCATTACTTGTGGGGTAGCTGTAATACATGCATGTTCTTGTGGTACTTAGTATATTTTAATTTATCTGGTGTTCAAATATTAGAATTTCTAGTAGGTGTCAGACATTATGCCAGGTAATGAGAAGGAACACAGTTCCAGAGGAACTCTTCAAGAATCTGTCTCACATATACAAAAGGGAATAAATAGCATTCTATTAAATGATTTGCTGCCTGAGTATATATCTTACATCCTAGTTTCTCAAAGTCTGAGAGATGTACCTTTAAATTAAGAAATATATTTTAAAAAATATTTTAGGGGTGTCTGGCTGCCTCAGTCTGAAGAGCACATGACTCTTCATCTTGGGGTCATGAGTTTAAGCCCCACGTTGGGTGTAGAGATTATTAAATAAATAAATATGTTAAATATTTTAACAAAATATATTAAGTAATTTTTTACTGAAGGCTAACATATATAGAAAAATGTGCAAATAATAAATGTACAGCTCACTGAATTTTTACAAAATAAACATACTCATGTAATGTCCATCCAGATAAGGATAGAGAACATTACCAGTACCTCAGATGCCTCTCCCAGACTCCCTTCCAGTCATTAACTTCCAATAGGGTGAGGGTTTTTTTTTTTAATCTTATTTTTTATTTATTTGTCAGAGAGAGAGAGAGAGAGAGAGAGCATGCACAAGCAGGGGGAGCAGCAGGCAGAGGGGGAAACAAGAGTCTCCCCACTGAGCAAGTAGCTCGATGCAGGACTCAATCCCAGGACCCTGAGATCATGGACCTGAGCCGAAGGCAGACTCTTAACCAACTGAGCCACCCAGGCGTCCCCTGTAGGGTGAGTTTTTATCACTATAAACTAGATTGCCTGATTCTGAGTGTCATGTAGCTAGAGTCATAGAGCATGCATGCTTCTGTGTCTCGCTTCTTTTATTTAACATTATATTTCTAATTTCTTGTCGGGGTTAGCCATAGTTTGTTCTTTTAAATGATTGCATAGAATTCCATTTTATGTATAAACTACAGCTTATTCATTCTACAGTAGGTAACATTTGTATTGTTTTCGGTTTCTAACTACTACAAACAATGTTCCTATAAACATACTTTTATGTGTTTTTGGTATATACACTTCTGTTAGCTCTGTACTTAGGACTATAATGGTGGAAATGTGTATGTTCAGCTTTAGCACATATCCCAGTTTTCCAAAGTGAAATTTTCCATTTCCACATTTCACTGCAATTTATAAGAGTTCCTGTTGCACTAGAACTTCTGCCCTTGTGTTTTTAAACTGACAACTGAAAGTAGAATAGAAAACTATTTTTTCTGTATTTTCTCACTATACATATTCTGCTACATAATTCTTGTACTTAAAAAAAGTTCTACAATCTAATTATGTCTCCATTTTTATTTCTCCACTTTTCTTATTTTGTGCATTTATACATTTTATTACAGTAATAGTTTTATCTATTATTGGTTTTATTTCTAGCAAAATATCTATAGATATTATTTATCAATTCTATTGTTTTGCAGTTTTAAAAACTCAGTATTTTCTTCTTCCATCTTTATTAATTCTAGTCTCTCTTTTATTTATTTTTTAAATTTTTATTTAAATTCTAGTTGGTTAACATATAGTGTAATATTAGTTCCAGGTATACAATATAGTGATTCAACACTTCCATACAACATCCAGGTTTCATCACATCATCCTTAAGCCCCATAACCCCCCACCCCGCTAACCATCACTTTATTCTCTACAGTTAAGAGTCTGTTTCTTGGGGCACCTGGGTGGCTCATTCGTTAGGCGTCTGCCTTCGGCTCAGGTCATGATCCTGGGGTCCTTGGATCGAGCCCCGCATCAGGCTCCTTGCTTGGCCAGGAGCCTGCTTCTCCCTCTTCTGTTCCCCCTGCTTGTGTTCCCTCTCTAGCTGTCTCTCTCTCTCTCTCTGTCAAATAAATAAAATCTTTAAAAAAAAAAGTCTGTTTCTTGGTTTGCCTCCCTCTCTTTTTCTCCCCCTTTGTTTTGTTTCTTAATTCCACATGAGTGAAATCACATGGTATTTGTCTTTCTCTGACTTATTTCACTTAGCATCTGGCTCCATCCATGTCATTGCAAATGCCAAGATTTCATTCTTTTTTTACAGCTGAGTAATATTCCTACACAGACACACACAGACACACACACACACCACCTCTTCTTTATACATTTATCAATTGATGGACAATTGGGCTGTTTCCATAATTTGGCTATTATAGATAATGCTGCCATAAACATCAGGGTGTGTGTATCCCTTCAAATTAGTATTTTTGTATATTTTTGGGTAAATACCTAGTAGTGCAGTTGCTGGATTGTAAGTTAGTTCTATTTTCAACTTTTGAGGCAATTCCCTACCATTTTTGAATGGCTGCACCAGCTTGCATGCAACCAATAGTACAACAGGGTTCCCCTTTCTCCACATCCCTGCCAACACCTGTTGTTTCTTGTGCTGCTGACTTGCCATTCTGACCAATGTGAGGTGATATCTCATTGTAGTTTTGATCTGTATTTCCCTGATGATGAGTGATGTTGAGCATCTTTTCATGTGTCTGTTAGCCATATGTATGTGTTCTTTGGGAAAATGTCAATTCATGTCTTCTACCCATTTTTTATTGTATTATTCATTTTTTGGGTATTGAGTTTTACAATTCCAGACTTCAAGTTATATTACAAAGCTGCAGTGATCAAAACAGTATGGCACTGGCATAAAGACAGACACTTAGATCAACGGAACAGAAGACCCAGAAATGAAACCCCAACTATATGGTCAATTAATCTTCAACAAAGCAGGAAAGAATATCCAATGGGAAAAGACAGTCTCTTCAACAAATGGTTCTGGGAAAACTGGACAGCAACATGCAAAAGAATGAAACTGGACCACTACCTTACACCATACACAAAAATTAATTCAAAATGGATGAAAGACCTACATGTGAGACAGGAAACCACCAAAATCCTAGAGGAGAACACAGGCAGTAACTTCGTTGACATCAGCTGTAGCAACAACTTTCTAGATATGTCTTCTGAGGCAAGGGAAACAAAAGCAAAAATAAACTATAGGGACTACATCAAAATAAAAAGCTTCTGCACAGTGAAGAACAATCAACTAAACTAAAAGGCTACCTAGAGAATGGGAGAAGATATTTGCAAATGACATATCCGATAAAGGGTTATATGGAAGTGTTGAATCCTTATATTATACAGCTGAAACTAATATATTACACTGTATGTTAACTAACTGGAATTTAAATAAAAATTTACAAAAAGGGTTAGTATCCAAGATATATAAATTAAGAGATACTTTTAAACGTGAAATAGATGCCATCTACCATACCTATGCTATTACTCAGAGGCAACCTGTATTCATTGTCAAGATGACATACATAGCCACCATACTTAATTTTTTCTTATAGTCACAGCTTTTGATTTTTTTCTTTTCCTTTATATTTTTTATGTTTTATAATTTGTAATTGTTAGTATCAGGTTATGCTCTAATAATGACCATTAGTCAGACAATATTAATCTATTTATATAATCTTTAGTTGTGTTTTTATCTTATCAAAAGGAAAACTAACACAAGAAAGGTGTGTTTCCCAGAAACCTTTTGCATTTGTTTGTCTCTCCTCCCACTAGATTATGTACTCCTTATCCTCTATATTGCACTGTACTTGTTATTTTGTTTGCTGAAATGATCAAACTAACTGAACTCAGTTCATATATTAGACACATGGAGTCAACTTTATCTCTTCCAGTCTTGGAGAAGTCTTTCATGAATTGATGCCGCCATGTTTAGATAGATCATAGGAGTGTAAAAGAAGGGAAAGAGTTTTTCTAAACCTTGTAAAATAATTATCTCCTGGAATCTTACATTCCAGGAGAATATATTCTCTCATATACATAGAGTGTAAAATCTCTATTTACAGAATGATAATCAGACCTCAAAAATGAGAAGAGAAAGAACAGGTTACAGAGATAGTGACTGAATCAAAGATAACATTTTGTTTATAAAAAGAGCATTCTTCATAATCTGCAAAATAATGAATATAATGTATTCATAGAGAGGTATTTTTAGTTAATTAATACTTGTGACTGAAATCTTTTTTATATTATTGCTTTATTTTATTGGGATAATTCTGTAATGAAACAATATGAGATGGAAAAAGGGAAAAAGATGGTCAAGGCAATGTTTTGGGGGTATTTTGTTTCTGTTTTAATTTTTGATTTCAATAAAAGAACCATTAATGAAGGTCTGTTTATCACATTACTGTTTTATTGCTTATCTCTGATGCACAGAAAGGTTTTTTTAGGAAATACGATAAAAGAGAGTCCTGGGCAGAGGATTGTAGGTACTGACTCTGCAAGGACACTTTGCTTTACCAAAATTACTTGTCCTTTGTTAGAAAAGTCAGAAATTTTCCACTTTACAATCTCCATTGATGGCTTATACTTTTGTTTCTGGGTTAGGGGCAGAAACACCAGTTTCCAAGGAGTTTGGGTCTAGGTGTAATGTAATAACATTGCAAACTATCATTATCGATGCTGAACCATCTGAAATATTGGGGGGTATGTTCAGAATACAGAATGCCTAGCGCAATGTTTCTGGTTTCCCTTGATAGAACATGTGAACGATTATTTTGTTAGGGAGTACCTTGTGCATTCTACTTGTTTGACTACTCTAGCAGAGTTGCTCTAAGTTAATTCCATGCTCTTTTCTGTTCTTCTAGGTCAGCAGTCAGCAAAACTTTTTTTCTGTAAAGCGCCACAAAGTAAATATTTTAGGCTTTGCTGGCCATATGGTCTCTGTTGCAACTATTCAATTCAACCTCTCATAGCACAAAAATAGTCCTAAACAATACAATAAAAGTTAAGTGTGGGTATGTTCAATGAATAAAAATGTATTAAGACTGTAATCGGAATTTCACATACTTTTCATCTGTCATATATACTACTTTTCCTTTTCAACATTTTCAACTCCTTAAAAATGTAAAAGCTATTTTAATCTTTTGGGTTGTACCAAAACAGGGAGGGGAATGGATTTGGTTCATGGCCCATAAATTGCTGACCCTTGCTCTAGTCAAACTTATATCACACTTTGATCTGATTTCATTTACCATTTTCCCACTGTCTTATAATTTACCGTTTTCCCACTGTCTCAGTAATTGTGCCCTTCATCTGAATTCCTTTTTTGTTCTTTATCATTCAACAAATAAATGAATGAATGAACGAACCCATTGAGAAAAAATATGTTCATAATGGTATGAATAGTTAACACATGTCAGTGGCTGATTCCAGAGCTCGAAAGTATGTTTGTGCTATCTGATTAGGATGCTGCTATCCCAGAAGAGTCTTCAACTACTGCTTTGTAGAGGAGTATTATTGAATTTATGTTCATTCTCTGTGTTTATATGCAAGTTAAATTTTATTAATAAAACAGCATTCTCCCAGTGGAAAATGCTGAGAAAACTGTGGCGAGGAACAAAGAAAAGTTGAGTTCAAAACAAATTAGTCAACGGATTTGAAATGATGCACTGCATTGGTTTGTCTCTTAAGTTCTGAGAACCTACCAATTTAATTCTTTCAACGTAGCAAATTGCTCTTTTGCATTATTTTTCAGCCTTTCCACAGGGAAAAACATAGCAAGTGTGTGGGAGAGGAAAAGAGAGATTAGACTTTAATAGCCTACATGCTTTTTTAATTCTTTTATTTTTCTAAAATAAAGGAGAACAATAGTATGTTTCTGATGCTTTATCTCTGTTGATTAATGCTATTATACTTCCTTTCTTTCTCAAATCATTTCTCTTTGATAAGATTGTTCTTTCTCTTATATTAATGGAATAGGTGTTAAAGATATTTTCTCTTATTCTTCAGTAAATATTAAAAATACATTGAAAAAGAGAAACATTAACCTTTGTTGGAATATCTTATCCTTGGGTATACTCACTGTTATAAAACCAATTTATGAAAGTGGTCTAGTTTCCCAAGAATGTTTTTCATGCATCTAGAATGCTCACAGAAATGCTTCTGTGTTCACAAAATCTTGGGAACATTTCTTTGCTACATAGATTTGGATAAATAGAAAACACAACAAACATCCACATTTCAAACACCCAGAAAAGAAAGTATCCTGTGTCCTTCAATTATGTATCCTATGGATAGGTTGAAAACGCTCTCAAAACTTCATTCTAAATCGCCCTGTGCCCACACGGTTGCTTCTAAAAGACAAACATTTTAGTTAAACCTTTTCAAAAAGCCAGGCAACAAATTATACCCTTCTCTCCATAATGCCTCTATAATTGTGTGAATTTTAGTGATATATTTATATCCCTCTCTGTGTGATGACTTGTCAAAGAGATTAAAGTCCTCATCATGACTGATGTATGCCTAAAATAAAGATGAGGTCACTAAAAGGGTTTAAATAAGGCCAAAATACGAATGCCTTAAATAATTTCTAAACCTGACAATGCCCCATCCCTTCATGAAACACCCCAGGAAAGCAGTAAAAAGGCAAGGTTTATAATCATCCTCTTCTCTGCACATGCCATCCCCCAAATGTCATCATTTAGAGGAATACCCCATCTCAAGACTAATAAGGGGAGCAATGATGTACTGGCTTTTACTCATTGCCTAAGCTCTTCCAGCTCACCCTTTATCTCTTTCTCATACCTTTTTGTCTCTCCCCTGAGTTTTTATAATTCTGCTTTTTATCTTGCTTCAAAAGCTTCATTAAATGTGTTTGAACAATTTTCCAAAAACAATTTCAGAGGCGAAGGATGAGGGAGATGGGCAAAATGGGTGAAAAGGAGTGAGAGGTATAGGCTTCCATTTATGAAAAGAATAAATCACAGAGATGAAAGATAGAGCATAGGGAATACAGTCAATGGTATTGTAATCGCGTTGTATGATGACAGATGGTAGCTACACATGGGGTGAGCACAGCATAATGTAGAGAGTTGCCAAATGACCATGTTGTACACCTGAAATTAATGTAATATTATATGTCAGATATAATTTGATTAACTGATTAAAAAACAAAACCAAAAACAACTGCACATAATTTTTATCTTCTCCCTCTTTTTGATATTCTTCATCTGCCATCAATTTACCTTTTACTTTCCTTTTCTTTTTTGTAACATTTTACAGATCTTGTATTGATTTCTGCTCACTGAATTTCACTTACATGTATTAGCTCCTAGGTAGATTTCTTTTTCTTTCACTGTCAAATGTAAGTGGTGTCTTAGTCAATTTGGGCTTCTATAACAGAATACCATAGACTGAGTGGATGAAACAACAAAATATTTATATCTCACAGTTCCAGAGGTTGAGAAGTCCAGGAAGAAGTGCCAGTAGATCCACTATCTACAAGAATACACTTCTGGGTTTGCAGATCTTTGTCTTCTTCTTGTATCCACCCATGGCAGGGAACAGAAAGAGAAATCAGGCTTTACTATCTCTTCTCATAAATGCAAAAATCCCATTCATGAGGGCCCCACCTCCATGACTTAATTATCTCCCAAAGACCCCACTTTCTAACACCATCATTTTGGGGGTTTAGGATTTTAATACATGAATTTGGAGGGATGGGACACAAATATTCAGTCCATTGCACACATAAACTGAAAACTACAAAATTCTAAGAGAAACCGAATGCATAAGAATAAAAACAAATAAAACAAAAGAGAACATCTAATTCTGAAGCAAACAAGTCTACAGAATGGAGCAAAATATAAGCCTAAAAAGCTGATTAACATCCTGAGTGAGATTAGAAAAGGATCCTGATTACCTATAAAGAAATGTCATAAAAAGTAACAGGCAGAATCTTATTTATTTATTATTGAAGTATAGTTGACATAAAATGTTATGTTAGTTTCAGGTGTACAACACAGTGATTCAACAATGCTATACATTGTTCAGTGCTCACCACAATAGGTATAGTCATCTCTGTCACTATACGACGTCACAATATTACTGAGTATATTTCCTATGCTTTACATTTCATCTCTGTGACTTATTTTATAACTAGGAAGTTTGCACATCTCAATCCCTTTTACCTATTTTGCCCATCACCCCACCCACCTTCTTTCTGGCAACCACCAATTTGTTCTCTGCATTTAGGAGTCTGTTTGTTTTGTTCATTCATTTTGTCTTTTTTAAATCCCACATATAAGTAAGATCATATGGCATTTGTCTTTTTCTGTCTGACTTACTTCAGTTAGCACAATACTCTCTAGGTTCATCTATGTTTTCACAACTGGCAAGATCTTATCATTTTTTTTAATGGCTGAGTAATATTCCATTGTATATGTATTTACCACATTTTCTTTATCCATTCAGCTATGGACGGACACTTGGGTTACTTCCATATCTTGGCAATTAGAAATAATGTTGAAATAAACAAGGGATGCATTGGTATTAGTGTTTTATTTTTCTTTGGGTAAATACCCAGTAGTGGAATTACTGGATCATATGGTGTTTCTATTTTTAATTTTTTGAGGACTCTCTATACTCTTTTCCACAGTGGTTGCACCAATTTAAATTCCCACCAAAGTGCACATCAATTCCCTTTTCTCTACATTCTCAGCAACACTTATTATTACTTGACTTTGATACTAGCCATCCTGAGTTGTGTGTGGTTCTATCTCACTGTGGTTCTGACTTGCATTTATGATTACTGATGTTGAACATTTTTTAATGTATTTAGTGGCCATCAGTATGGCTTCTTTGGAAAAATGTCTGTTTATTTTCTCTGCTTATTTTTTAACTGGATTATTTGTTTTTTGAGTGTTAAGTTTAAGTTATTTATAGATTTTTGGATACTAACCTCTTATCAGATATATTATTTGCAACTATCTTCTCCTTTTCAGTAGGTTGGAGAAGCAAAAGAATTTAAAAAGCTCTTTAGAAGCTAAAAAAAGTTAGATGTGTTGAGTAAATCTTCCAGAATAAGAACCAACAGTCATGGAAAATATGGAAGGAAAGACAAAATACTTAAAAGTTTAAATAGAGGCATCAAACATTAAATAGTAAAAATTCCAAAAAGAAGAAATAGAGTAAAAAAAGGAAAGTAATGATTAAATAAATTAGTAAAAGAAAAATAAAACATCCTAAAGACAGGAGCTTTTAATTGCAGGAGCCCATCAAATGGCAAGGAAGATGAGTGAATATAGACTCACACCTAACAAATCATACTAAGAATTTAGGATGTCAAGAAGGGAGAAATAATTCTAAGTGACTTCAGGGCAACATATAGGGAAACCACATGACAAAAAGATTCACACTATTGCTTCACCATTAAGAATGTTTATTAGAAGGTAATGCATAAGCTCTTTAAAATTCAGAGGTTAAAATGATTTTAAACAAAGAACTCTATCCCCACTCAGTACAGTCATGAAATCAAAGATATTATAAGGCAAGTCAAGTATCAGAAACGTTTTTTCCCTAGAATATTTATAAAAACATACCTTAAGGATGTACCTAAGCAAAATGAGCTTGAAAATAAGGAATAACATAGACATCAAGCAATTTCTTTTTATTAAAACCTTCATGTCACCTGAAATTCCCTTTACTGTATGAGCTTGTCTGTTAATTATTAGTGTTTTTTGTTGTTGTTTTTTTTTTTTTTTAGGAAGAAGTTTCATAGATTTCCTTTAAGTGAACTAGTAGGGATTTTTCAAATGGCTGTGATTGTATCAGCACAAGACTAGCATATTCCAGTATCAGAAAAATTTACTTGGGTATTAGAATTTGTGCTTGCAACATTTGGGTATAGTTAGAGAAGGAGAACCACTATAAATGACATGGAATATGGAATTAGAGAGTGTAGAATTTCAAAACTGATTAAAAAACATTATGGAAAACTTTTGCTTTTGTATCTGGTGGTGGGCCTGAAGTTGCTGGTCGTCAAGAAGAGAAGCCCCAATGAAGCAGAGGAGAGTGAAGATAAAATGGGATCAATGAAGATAAAATAGACACCGTGTCTTTTACTCTGTCAACCTTTTAAAAGAAAAAAAGGAAGTAATTAGCCAGCAAAATCAAGTTTATTCAGGAATAGCAGAGGAATTACAATTTGGGATGAGCAAACCATAGGCAAATCCAGAGAACAAAGATGGAGAGCATCTTTTTATAAGAGAAGGGAGGAAGTTGGCAGGGGTTATCTTGAACAAAATTTCATTGTAAGAAAATGAGAGTTCGAAGTGGTGTCAGTTTCTCATTAGCTACAGGCAAGGACAACTTGCTTTTGCCGGGGAGAGGAAATCTTCCTTCTTCCTGCTGGACTATGCAAGCGTCCAGGTGTGAGACATGAGAGCCCTTCCCTCATGGCTTCCCAACTCCAATTTTGAGTTAGGTTTCCATAACACATTTCACAACTCACCCACCTGCAACCTCAATGATGAGTGTGCCTGCAGGAGCAGGCACCCTTTGCCTCAGTGCTGTACGCCAACCTGCCCCAGGACATTGCTGAAGGAGGCAATCCAGTGGATCTGGAAGAATGCTACCTAACTCTCAGTGCCCCAAGGTGAGAAGACAGATCAGGGTCAAAAGAATGAATTTCAGTAGCCCCTGGTACCTTCAGAGCAAAGTGGTTCTATCTCACCTCTGCCTTCCAACTCTCCCCCAACCGGAAATCATACAGGAAGATTTGGAGGATGGTTTCACTTAGCCAGGTTGAACCAATACACAAAACAAAAGATTTGGACTTTTAAAAGATGTGGCACTAGGCTTAATAAATTTAGCCTAATAGAGGAAATAAGGCATTGGGTTTCACCAATTATAATATAAAATAGATTGTGATATGCCACACACTATTAGAGTCTTATGTCTATTGTGTCATATGCCATTAAAGATCATCAGCTTCTTTCTGAGTTCTAGAGAAAGATTTTTTATAGATTGAATTTGTTTATGTCCCATCTTTTTCAGTGTCAACGTATGGTCTTTTCATCAACAAGCCCCTCACCTTCATGTGTATGTGTGAATAGCAACTACTAAAACTACAGAAGAATAGGTTAAACTCTCTGACTGAAATCTGACTTGTACAACGTTTATGAGAAAATTGCTTTAATATATATTCATAACTCCCTGATATCTGGAAGTCACTGCAAACTCATCCATAAAGGACAGGGCCAAGGACACAGACTTCACAGTGAGCCATTCATGGTAAAATCCTGCTGACTAAAAGGAATAAGGTTTTCTTTTCTCCTAAGTTATTGCTAGTCAAGGCAACAATGGCTTAGTCTTGAAATTAAGCTTGGGAATCAAATGCCGTAGTGCCAATAATTGGGATGCTTTTGGAAATCTGGAATGTGAATTACTAGAGCTGAACTGTTCTTAATAGCAGTTAAGCATTTTTTAACTCCCCTGATATCACTACAAGATTGCTTATCTAAAACTATAATTTAAAAATCACTCCTTTCCTAGGCAGATTCCAAATAAAATTTGATAACAGGTTTATTAAGCATTTTGAACTCCGTGGGGGCAAAAACACGAAAATCAATTAGCGAATTCTAAGTGACTGTAATGCGCTTAAACTCCATAGGAGGTAGCACAGGTTAAATGAAAATGAGTTAGGCATGACCCTAGGCCCAGAGACATAAGCTTAGTAGCGAAAATAAACCCTGAGTTGCAGGAATTGTAATATAAAGTAGACCTTGGTATGTTGCAAGTCTTAAAATCTTACATCCAAGCTATCATATGACTTTAAACATCATTAACTTCTTTGAGTTCTAGAAGAGAAGAGTTGTTAAAGGTTGAATTTATTAAACTCTCAAATGTTGATTTGTGGTCATTTTATCAAATAAAAAGAAAGCACATAGATTTACTAAAAGTAAACTGCTTCTGAATAGCAGCATTAAAAACCGGTATCTTAAACGATGTGTAAGTAAATTTAACAATTCATTTGTTGAAAACTTTGGCTAACTAACCTGGATAAATTTTATTTTATTTTTTGGTCATCAAAGGAATTTAAGCCTGATAGTGGAATAGCCAATTAATAATGGGATGATCGTCAATATCTCTAATGTGGTGGCTGTCATTAATATTTTAATATACTTTTTTATTTTGTAAAATTCAGTATATTTAGACTACTTACAAGGAGGATTGTTGACATACTTCTGTATATTTCACATGTTACATATCACTGAAGTCTTCTTCCTCCAAATTGCATATTTTCTGAATGACTTAAGTTTTCAACCATTGATATTATTTTTTTACTACTTATGTACCTTAAAGGACATGAGCAGATGAATCTCTCATCTTTAGAGAATATATGTGTTACTCTTTTAGCAATTAAATTATGTAAATCTGTTGGGTGCCTGGGTGGCTTTGTCAGTTAAGCATATGACTTGCTCAGGTCATGATCTCAAGGTCTTGGGATCAAGTCCCACATCGGGCTCCACACTCAGTGGGGAATCTGCTCCTCCCTCTCCCTCTCCCTTTTTCTGTCTCTCTCAAATAAATAAATAAAATCTTTAAAAAAATTTAAAAATTATGTAAATCTGTGATCAAATTATACTTTTAATTATTCTTTTCATTTTTCACTCTACTTCAGTTTACCTGTCTAAAATAAAAAGAATTACATAGTATCATTTTTATAAGACGAACAGAAAAATGTATAAGCTACTGCAGAGAATTAAGGGGCAAACTATATTTTTGGGAACAGAGGTATCTCTTTGGAAGAGTCTCAGGAGATTTAGAATAAGTTGTCACTATAACAAGAAAAAAGCAGTGAAAATAACAGCAACTAAGAAAGCAATCTGGATCAAGTTTTAAAAACCAAAATTTAACAAAAAATATCAAAACATAATTCTATACACTAAACTTTTTCCAGAGATTTGATTAAAATACAATGGATATTGAGTTTTAATAAATATGATGTTACATCTGAAATCTAAAATATTATATGTAAAAATATTTTAATAGATTTTAAATTCCTTACAATTTTTATTGTGTATATATACGTAGTATATATATATATAATATTGTTTTATTTATTAATAAAAACAGGCATCAGTTAGACTTTTTTTGCATAGAAACAACATTCTATAATTTACTCCTGCTTTTTGCTTATGATTTTAATTATGATAATATTTTAAACATGAAATAAAATATTTACTCAACATATTTAAAAATGCTATTCATTTCTATGTCTTACCTTCCACCTATTTTTAATTTTTTTAAAGTTATCTCTATGCCCAATGTGGGGCTTCAACTCACAACCCCAAGATCAAGAGTCCCATGCTCTACTGACTTAGCCAGGTAGGTGCCCCATATAAATCTTAAAGTGCTTTTGTGTACATATGTTTGTAATGTTACATAATATGTCAATTGAATGTCAGTGATTATCAGTGTCACTATGATTGCCATCAATATCTTTACATCACATTGTTCTAAATACAGGGAGATGCATTATTTGGAGGTTTGAGCCTAAAGGCAGATCTCATTAGAGAAAGAGGACTTCTGAATATTATCACAGCTGTTATTTGCTTTCATTTTCTGTAGGTTTAAAATGTTGTTACTGGAGAGCAATAAAAGGGAAGTGTTTAATATTGCTTAGTTTTTGCATTGTTCCTAGGAAGACATGGGCTTAAATTCTGCATCTGCCACCTCTTAATGTGCAAGCTTGGGAAGATTTTATAAACTGGAGTTATTAATCTGTATGTTAGTAATATTAACACTGTACTGGAAGAATTTTTTTAAGAATTATAAAGATAATTCATTAATTCATCTGACACATAGAAATGTTTAGAAAACAGAAGTCTTTTACTTATTTTATTTATTTTTTAAGTTTTAATTTAAATTCCCGCTAGTTACCATACAGGGTAATATTACTTTCAGGTGTACAATATAGTGATTCAACATTTCCATACAGCTCCCTGTGCTTAGCACAGCTGTACTCCTTAATCCCCATCACCTCTTTTACCCAACTCCCCTGCCCACCTTCCCACTGGTAGCCATCAGTTTCTTCTCTATAATTAAGAGTTTGTTTCTTGATTTACCCCTCTGTCTCTCTCTCTTTTTTTTTTTTTTTTTTAGAGAAGGGGCACAGAGGGAGAGGGAGAATCTTAAGCAGATCCATGCCTAGCATGGAGCCTGATGCAGGGCTCAGTCTGATGACCCTGAGATCATGGCCTGAGCCAAAATCAAGAGTTGGACTCTTAACCGCCTGAGCCACCCACAGGTCCCTCCCTTTTTTTGGAGCAGGGGGGGGTTTGTCTTAAATTCCACACATGAGTGAAATCATGGTGTTTTGTCTTTCTTTGACTGACTTATTTTGCTTACGTAATACTCTCTAGCTCCATCCATGTCATTGCAAATGGCAAGATTTCATTCTTTTTGATAGCTGAGTAATATTCCATATATATATATATATATAATGCACTTCTTCTTTATCCATTCATCAGTCTATGGATATTTGGGCTCTTTCCATAATTTGGCTATTGAAAATGCTGCTATAAACATCAGGTACATACATCTCTTTGAACCAGTATTTTTGAATCCTTGGGTAAATACCCAGTAGTGCAATCGCTGCATCATAGGGTAGTTGTTTTTTTTTTTTTTAACTTTTTGAGGAACCTCCATACTGTCTTCCAGAATAGCTGTAATCAGTTTGCATTCCCACGTACAGTGTAAGAGGCTCCTCTTTCTCCCCAGCCTCCCTATATCTGTGGTTTCCTGTGTTGTTAATTTTAGCCATTCTGACAGGTATGAGGTGATACCTCATTGTAGTTTTGATTTGTATTTCCCTATTGATGAGTGACATTGAGCATCTTTTCATGTGTCTATTAGCCATCTACTATATGTCTTCTTTGGAAAAATGTTCATGTCTTCTGCCCATTTTTTAACTAGATTACTCATTTTTTTGGTGTTGAGTTTGATAAGTTCTTTATATATTTTGGATAGTAACCCTCTATCCAGATATGTCATTTGCAAATATCTTCTCCCATTCCATAGGTTACCTTTTAGTTCTGCTGATTGTTTCCTTCACTGTGCAGAAGCTTTTTATTTTGATGTAGTCCCAATAGTTTACTTTTGCTTTTGTTTCCCTTGCCCCAGAAAACATATCTAGAAAGTTGTTGCTACAGCTGATGTCAAAGAGGTTATTGCCTGTGTTCTCCTCCAGGATTTTGATGGTTTCCTGTCTCACATGTAGGTCTTTCATCCATTTTGAATTTGTTTTTGTGTATGGTGTAAGAAAGCAGTCATTTCATTCTTCTGCACATTGCTGTCCAGTTTTCCCAGCACCATCTGTTGAAGAGACTGTCTTTTTCCCATTGAATATTCTTTCCTGCTCTGTCAAAGATTACTTAACCATATGGCTGTGGGTTCATTTCTGGGTCTTCTATTCTGTTCCCTTGATCTATGTGTCTGTCTTTGTGCCAGTACTTTATGTCTTGATCACTGCAGCTTTGTAATATATCTTGAAGTCCAGATTTGTGATGCCTCCACCTTTGCTTTCTTTTTCAAGATTGCTTTGCCTATTTGGGGTCTTCTGTGGCTCCATACAAATTTTAGTGTTGTTTGTTCTAGCTCTGGGGAAAATGCTGGTGGTATTTTGATAAGAATTGCATTAAATGTATACATTGCTTTGGGTAGTACAGACATTTTAACAATATGTGTTCTTCCAATCCATGAGAATGGAATGTCTTTTTCCATTTCTTTGTGTCTTCAATTTGTTTCATCAGTGTTGTATACTTTTCAGAGTACATGTTTTTACTTCTTTGGTTAGGTTTATTCCTAGTCATCTTAGGTTTTTGGTGCTTTGTAAATGGGATCGATTCCTTTTTGCTGCTTTATTATAGGTGTATAGAAATGCAACAGATTTCCGTATGTTGACTGTGTATCCTGCAACTTTACTGAATTTGTGCATCAGTTCTGTTTTTTAGTGGTGTCTTTCGGGTTTTCTGTAGAGTGTCATGTCATCTACAAATAGTGAAATTTTGACTTCTTCCTTGCCTTTTTGGATGCCTTTTATTTCTTTTTGTTTTCTAATTGGTGAGACAAGGACTTCCGGTACTATGTTAATATCCAGTCTTGTTCCTGACCTTAGAGGAAAACTCTCAGTTTTTCCCCATTGAGGATGATATTAGCTGTGGGTTTTTCATATATGGCCTTTTTTTGTTGAGGTATTTCCTTTCATCGCGGATACTGTACTTTGTGAAACGCTTTTTCTGCATCTATTGAGAGGATCATATGGCTCTCATTCTTTCTTTTATTAATGTGTTGTTATCATGTTGATTGATTTGCAAATATTGAACCATCCTTGTCACCCATAAATAAATCCCACTTAAATGTGGTAAATAATTCTTTTAATAGACTTTGGATTTGATTTAATAGTATTTTGTTGAGATTTTTTTGCATCCATCAGGGATATTGGTCTGTAGTTCTCTTTTCTAGTGGAGCCTTTGTCTGATTGTGGAATCAGGGTAATGATAGTTTCATAGAATGATCTTGGAAATTTTCCTTCCATGTCTAATTTTTGGAATAGTTTGAGAAGAATAGATATTAACTGTTCTTTAAATGTTTGGTAGAATTCCCCTTGGAAGCCATCTGGCTCTGGACTTTTGTTTGTTGGGAGATTTTTGACGACTGATTCAATTTCTTTGCTGGTTATAAGTCTGTTCAAGTTTTCGATTTCTTCCTGTTTCAGTTTTGGTAGTTAT
Source organism: Zalophus californianus (assembly GCF_009762305.2). Classification (NCBI taxonomy): domain Eukaryota; kingdom Metazoa; phylum Chordata; class Mammalia; order Carnivora; family Otariidae; genus Zalophus; species Zalophus californianus. Next base: position 139,888,885 of record NC_045598.1, on the reverse strand, counting down.
ATGTTTCTAGAAATTCGTCCATTTCTTCCAGATTGTCCAATTTGTTGGCATTAATTTTTCATAATATTCTCTTAAAATTGCTTGTATTTCTGTGGTATTGGTTGTTATTTCTCCTCTCATTTGTGATTTTGTGTCCTTTATTCTTTTCTCTGGGGTGTAGAGGTTTATCAATTCTGTTAACTTTATCAAAGAACAAGCTCCTGGTTTCATTGATCTGTTCTATTGTTTTTTAGTTTCTTTATCATTTATTTTTGCTCTAATCTTTATAATTTCCTTTCTTCTCCTGGCTTTAGGCTTTTTTCTTTTTTTCCTTTTTTCTAGCTCCTTTAGGTATAAGGTTAGGTTGTTTATTTGAAATTTTCCTTGTTTCTTGAGGTAGGCCTGTACTACTACATATTTCCCTCTTAAGACCTCTTTTGCTATATCTTATAGGTTTTGGACTGTTGTGGGTTTTTTTTTTTAAGATTTTATTTATTTGACAGAAAGAGAGACAGCAAGAGAAGGAACACAAGCAGGGGGAGTGGGAGAGGGAGAAGCAGGCTTCCCACTGAGCAGGGAGCCCGATGTGGGGCTCGATCCGAGGACCCTGGAATCATGACCTGAACTGAAGGCAGACTCTTAATGACTGAGCCACCCAGGTGCCCCAGACTGTTGTGTTTTCATTTTCATGTATTTGTTAACTTCTTTGATTTCCTGGATGACCCATTAATTGTTTAGTAGCATGTTGTTTAACCTCCATGTATTTGTGGTCTTTATAAATTTTGTCATTGATTTCAAAACTTTGTGTTTAGTGACAGTGCGTGGTATAATTTCAATCTTTTTGTATTTGTTGAGGCCTGATTTGTGACCTAGTATGTGATCTATTCGGGAGACTGTCCCATGGTGCATTTGAAAAGAATGTGTATTCTGCTCTTTTGGGATGGAATGTTCTGAATATATATAAGTCTATCCAGTCCAGTGTGTGATTCAGAGCCATTGTTTCCTTGCTGATTTTCTATTTAGATGATCTGTGCACAGATGTAAGTGGGGTGTTAAAATCCCATACTATTATTGTATTATATCAATGAGTTACTTTATGTTTGTTATTAACTGTTTTATGTATTTGGGTGCTCCCATTTCGGTACATAAACATTTACAATTGATAGATCTTCTTGTTAGATTGTCCCCTGAACGATTATATATAGTGTAATTCTTTGTCTCTTTTTAGAGCATTTGTTTTGCTGTCTAATTTGTTCCATATTAAGTATTGCTACTTCAGCTTTCTTCTGACATCCATTTATATGTCAAATGTTTCTGCACCTTGTCACATTTGGGGGGAAGGGTTAAAATAGGTGATGGGGATTAAGGAGGGCACTTACTGTGATGAGCACTAGGTGTTTTATGTAAGTGCTGAATTATTAAATTCTACACCTGAAACATATGACACTGTATGCTAACTAAGTGGAATTTAAATAAACTTGAGAAACTAAAAAAAAAAAAAAAGAAAGAAAGAAAGAAAGTTTTTCCACACTCTCACTTTCAATATGTAGGTGTCTTTAGGTCTAAAATGAGTCTCTTGTAGACAGCCTATCAATGGGTCTTGCTTTTTTATCCATCCTGACATCCTAATTCTTTTGATTGGAGCATTTAGTCCATTTACATTCAGAGTAATTATTGATTCATATGTATATATTGCCATTTTGTTACCTGTTTTGTCATTGTTTCTGGAGATTTTCTCTGTTCGTTTCTAGTCTTTCTTGCTTTGGTCTTTCTTTTCCACTGAAGGGATTCCCTTTAATATTTCTTGCAGGACTGGTTTGGTGGTCACAAACTACTTTAGTTTTTGTTTGTCTGGGAAACTCTTTCTTTCTCTCTCCTCTTATTCTGAATGATAGCATTGCTGAATAGAGTATTGTTGGTTGCAGATTTTTCCCGTTCAGCACATTAAATATATCATGCCACTTTCTTCTGGCCTGCCAGATTTCTGTTGAGAAATCTCTAGCCTTATGAGTTTCCCCTTGTAGGTTTAAGGACTTCTTTTGGATTTTTGCTTTTAAGATTTTTTTCTCTATTGCTATATTTTGCAAATTAATTATAATATGTTGGTGTTGGCCTGCTATTATTGATTTTAATGGGAATTCTCTGTGTCTTTTGGATCTGGATGTCTGTTTCCTTCCCCAGATTAGGGAAGTTTTCTGCTATAATTTGCTCAAATAAACCTTCTGCCCCCTTTTCTCTTTCTTCTTCTGGAATTCCTATGATACAAAAGTTACTATACTTGATGGAGTCACTGAGTTCCCTAAGTCTACTTTCATCATCCAAGATTTTTCATAATTTGTTTATTATTTCTCTATGATTTTATTTGGGTGCTTTCTCTTTTTTTTTTAAAGTCAGCCTGGGATTTATCAATTTTATTAATTCTTTCAAAGGCTCAGCTCCTGGTTTTACTGATGTATTCTACTAGAAATTTTTTTGTATGTTTGTTTCTAGATCATTTATTTCTGCTCTAATCTTTATTACTTCCCTTCCTCTGCTGGCCTTTGGCTTCATTTGTTGCTCCTTCTCTAGCTCCTTTAGATGTATAGTTGTTTGAGATTTTTCTTACTTCTTGAGAAGGCCTGTATTGCTATATACTTCCCTCTTATGACTGCATTTGCTGCATCCCAAAGGTTTTGGACCATCATCCACTTTAATTCGTTTCCATGTATTTTTATTTTCTTCTTTGATATCCTGGTTGACCCATTTATTGTTTAGTAGCATGTTGTTTAACCTCCATGTATTTGTGGTCTTTCCAAATTTCTTACTATGGTTGACTTCTAAAGGTTTCATAGCTTTGTGGTCAGAAATGATGCATGGTATGATCTCAACCTTTTGTACTTCTGAGGCCTGATTTGTGACCTGGTATATGATCTATTCTGGAGAATGTCCCATGTCCAAGGCTTTTTAAATTTGAATGGTAATTAAAGTGAAATCTTTCAAGATATCCACAATGTAAAAACTAAGACTTTGGGGTAGTAATTTGTTAAGCATATATAAAATATATAAAAAATTAAATTTCTTTAAAAAATTAGTCCTGAATCATGTAAAATGAAAAACTGTGTGGTAGATTTTTTCCCCCCATTTTTGCCACTCAACATTGCTTTTTCATAAAGGCATCTTCTCTTATCACATGAGTTTTGGCATGAATAAAATAAAATTAAAGTAGATAAAACATAAAACTTTAGATGTTTATGTAGAAAATTAGAGATCTAAAATAATTGAGTATGAGTGGCTCATAATAGTGTTAAAGAGCTATCTTCAAGTATTCAAGGAGAACTTTTATGTAAGAGATAAAAGGAAGAAATATATTTAGCCTTATGTGAGTGAAGGTAAAGTTATTTTAAAATTGTACATGTTCAGCCATCATTAATTGCATTGCTATATTTGGATCACTTTTTAAAACATAATAATTCAACACATGTAAGAAAACCTTCTCCTGACTTAGGTATGTCATGAAACAGGTCATTCCTCGAGGTCTTTATTAATAATAAAATAATCTAAAACTTTGACTTTTATATCAAATAGCTTAATTACTTTTTTTAAGTCAGTTTCCTTACTGCCCTTTAAAAGAGTCCATATACCTTTAAAAATAGGTACAGTATTAATTCTCTCATAAGTAAAAGAAAAGATATGGGCTGTTATCAGCAACAATATCACCTATAGAAGGCAAACTTCATAGGTTTAAATTTTCTTGCAATTTTATGTGAATTAGTTGGAAAAATGAAAAATGAAAGAAAGAGAAATAATTCTGTACACATTGCAATTCTTTTATCTTGATCCTGAGACAGATGTTATATGAACTCATTCACCAATCAGCACCTTACCATGGATCTTCAAATCTAAAAGAAATGTTACATTCAATGAACTAGCTGAAATTAAACAAAGCCATTGATGTATAGCATTAATTATGCTGTTAACAAATAATTTACTCCATTTAAAACCAACATTTATTATAATCTTGTTTCCTTGGTTTACTTTGAAAGTGCTAAGTGTTATTATTGATCATAAACTAATATCTAAAAGATTTTCTCACCTGATACTATAGGAAGTGTTGATAGTTATGTTTCTTGTAAGAAACCACTTTTCTGTTCTTGTGTTTTAAGAATACAGCACTTTAAAATAGATGTAATAGGGGCGCCTGGGTGGCTCAGTCATTAAGCATCTGCCTTCAGCTCAGGTCATGATCCCAGAGTCCTGGGATCAAGGCCTGCATCAGGCTCCCTGCTCAGCCGGAAGCCTGCTTCTCCCTCTTCCACTCCCCCTGCTTGTGTTTCCTCTCTCACTGTCTCTCTCTCTCTGTCAAATAAATAATTTTAAAAAATAAATAAATAATTTCAGATGTAATAAATCTGAAAACAAAACTGATTCTTTTCACATTATGGCTTGCATGTTTAAGCCTTAAGGAAAAGTTTTCAGATTAATAAAATATCTTCCCATAAGCACTCAAGATACTTTACAAGTATTCTCATTAAAGATTATATTATCCTTGTGTGGAAGATGATGGGTATTATGATGACATTTCTTCTAAGGTGAAAAAAAAAATCCAGTCACAGAGATTCTAAATGATGTGTTCTTCTCAGACTACAAATCAGGGTTAGAATTAAGATAAACCTCATTGCCTTCCAGTTTCTTTTGTTTTGTTTCAGTCCATTTAACTCTTGACACCTTGTAATTTTGATTATTGATCCATAATTTTCTGGTATAATTATTTTTAGTAATTTTTTTATCTCCCCAAATGATCCTGAAAAAAATAAAACAAAGCTAAATTTTAAAAAAAAAACTTTATTTTGATGTTTTATGGATGAAATTTTCTTTTTGTGAATGCAGATTTAAAGGATGGATTATATACATAACAAAACTTCGACTGTAGTTTAACATTTTTTTCACGAAAATATGTCCAAGTTACCATTCTAACATCACAATGAAGTCCTAATTGAAATCTACACCATTGGTCATGGGAACTATTGTTTAGTTTATTCAGTAGCTATGAAAAAGGAGGAGAATTTTTAATTTGTACATTACATGAAATGAAGAAGGAATCAGTTAACAATGGGTTTGGTTTCAGGATTTCTTGGGACAGTTATTTATATGATATTTCATACTTTAAAGGGTTTAAACAAAGGTACAAATAATACTGCAATTTCCTAAGGGTAGTGGGCACTTACAGAGCACTCAATCCCACAATTTTTTTAGATTGAAATAATGGCAAATGTAGTGTAAGTACACTTTTTGAGTCATTTATCAGTCCAAGGCTGCACAATACTATAAAGTCCTTGACATGAAATACTATCAAGGAACTTGTACAGATATACCTATATGACAGGTAAACAAAATTCATCAGGTTTTATATATATTTCTTGATCTGGCTTCTGAAGGTTCAGAATAATGTGCTGTTTATATTGATGTTTCTGAACTAAGAAATAAAAACAAACTTTGCTGCTCTTAAAATACAAAACAAACAAAAAAGTCACACAAATACCCTTTTACCTTTACTTTTTAAATAATTTATCAAAAATATTGATATTAATACTGAATTTTTCATGTGATCTCAGAACACTTAAATTCTATTATATTGGGTTTATTAATGTGGTTCTGCCTCTCTGCACTGTGATTTCACTAAAATGGGGGACTACAAAGGTACTCAATGACATAGATTTTAATGTTAGTTTATAAAATGCCATTAGCAAGTCCCTGAATGATTGGTTTGATAACCAAAATTACACACTAATAGTTTGACATCCTAGTTTCTAGCAATGATATATGTTTTCTGGTGAAGCTCTAATATTAAATATTCAGAACTTTTCTGAATGCTTATTTAAGAAGTATTTTTCTTTTTTCCCAAATTCATCATTACTTTTTTTCTCTCTCAGACTTGTCCTGGAGAATAGGGTCAACGAATTCTAACTTTTTTTCTTAAACTTCAGTCTGTAATATTTTAGTAAGGTAAATCTAAGATATCAGCAATCAAGATTATATATATGTTCTCACTAATTTAATTTCCATTGGAAAGTAAAAGTTGATCATTATAATCTTATTTATATATATATGCATATATATAAATATTTATATAAAAACATAACACTCTAGCAACCCAGTTGAGTTTCAAGAATTTGCATTTTCTTGACTGCTACTGAATTTGAGCACCATCTATACTGTCCATTTATTTAATGGGTTATGGCCTTTTTCTCATGAACACGTAAGGTTCCTCTTATAATACAATTATCAGTTCTTGCCTCTTGCCTTATGATTATTTCCATTACCATCTCCAACTGCCCTATGTTTATAACTTTTGCCAGACACAAAATTCATCCATTTCCAATGTTAATGCCCAGTGTTAGAGATCACTAATTGTGCTGTCTTGCTGTGAATTAGAGTCCCAGAAACAGCTTCCCAAGAGTTGTTGGTAAAGCAGTATTTCTCAAAATAGCCCATTAACTCATTTCCCTTGCTGAAAACATAGTAATAATTTTAATGCAAGTTTGAGCATGATGATCCATTTTAAAATCCCTCAATGGCTTTTCATTGTTATTATGATAAAAGCCCCAATTCACAATTCTTCATAAATTCTGATTTAATCTGGTCCCCGAATAATGCTACAGCTTCTCACAGAAGTCTTTACTCTCTGGTTTACCACTTGCTGTCCTCCCCTCAGAGCCTCTTTTCTCCCAACTTCCTTACTTAAGCTCCCAATTTAAATACCACTTTCTCAAAGAAGACTTAGTCCCTCTCAAAGTTGGATAAGTACTTCACTAAACTCTCTGAGAACACTCCCCTGCCTAAAGACTTTATCACTCATCCCAACTGAAATTGTTTAATTATCCATGCAATATCTTTTAGTGATTTTTGTTTCTTTTCGACTATGAGTATGAGGTCAGGAACATCATCTGTCTTGTGCATTCCTGAATCTCTTTTGCTAGCATGAAGTACATGGTCACTATTTAATGGAATAAATAAAGGGATACTCAATGTTATGCAACAGAAGGCCAAATCAGATTAAGGAGTTTTCTCTACTGCAGGAAGGTTAAAGATATTCAAACTTGCATTTTGGCTTTCAAAGGGAAGGGCTATAGTACAAGCCTACATTTCTTTGACGGCAAGTCCAAAAGCCAAAAATGACATCAAAACTGCTTTGCCATAACTGACTTGGTAGTAAGATCTGGCCTTAACTGAGGTGAGGCAATCTACAGGCTTTATTTGTCTCACATTTAGTGTGAATACCCATAAACAGGTGAAGGGAACTGTCTCATATATAGTATATGAACTGCATTCCCTTTCAAAAATCAAAGAAAAATATCTTAATTTTAACTAACTCATCTCACCCCTGAAAGTTTTAGTTAAGATATTTTGGATCTGTACATAGAATTGTATAACCTTATTTACACTAAGTCATGTTTTCCCCAACTATTCATCTTAATATTTCCAAGAAGTGCTCCAGGGAATAAATTTTAGGGATACTTAAAAAACTGAAGGATAATGTGTGGGGATGGGAGAGAGGTGGGCAGGATTGAAACAGGACCAGATTCCTTCAACTGCAGCTCCTGAATCAGGGAGGTGGGTAGAATTAACCTTTTCACACGAGGTGTACTGACATTCTGTCTGTGCTCTGATTGCTGGAGATCCTTTTGTTTTTATTCTTTGTGATTTCTGGCAGGTTGTTCATCAATAACACCATTTTCTTGTATTATACTACATTTACCTTACTTGAAATATTTTCACGAGTATTTCAAAGGGAAAATGTGGAATATGAATCAGTAACAACCAGGTTTCACCATCTATAATCAGAATCTATTTAATATATTTATTTTTTTAAGATTTTATTTATTTATTTGACAGAGAGAGATAGCGAGAGCAGGAACACAAGCAGGGGGAGTGGGAGAGGGAGAAGCAGGCTTCCCGCCGAGCAGGGAGCCCGATGTGGGGCTCGATCCCAGGACCCTGGGATCATGACCTGAGCCGAAGGCAGACGCTTAACGACTGAGCCACCCAGGCGCCCTAGAATCTATTTAATATAGTAAGCTGATTTTCTAATCTGGTATATAGGCTTTTGATAGTCATTGTTAATATAATCTAACATAAATAATATACACCTTATTGATAAGGTTATCTCTCCTTTACAACTATCTTCTCTGTCCCAACTTTTTTATAGATGCATTGAATTCTGTATTTCTTTATTTTTTCAGCAAAAATATATAATAGGTATTATCTCCATGTTTACAGATAAGGAAATTAAAAGTCAGAAAGACTGAAGATTGACTGACTTTCCTAAGGTTGTACTACATGGAGCTTCAGTTGGAACAGAGGATAGTGTGACTTCAAAACCGATCTCCCCTAAAACCACAATGATTTTTTCCTATGTTGAAAAATAAAGATTAAAAGACGACTTAAATATTAGAAAATACAAATGACACTAGTTTCAAGATCTGTTAACAACAAATGGCAACGTTCATCTGTATCAAGGAGTTTCATAAAGAAAATATTTAAGCCAGAGAATATGCCCTAAATCACCTATTATCATATCCCATTGTAGATTAAGAGCTCAGCAACAAGTTATCTAATTTAAGACACAATGATATAAAATGAAATGATCTATAGGCACTGCTATGGAGTATGGGCTCTAGAGTCAGTCAGACTACATGGATTTGAGTACGAAACCTGTTACTTACCACCTTAACAAACTGGTGAAATTAATGTTCTCTTACCTGTAAACTGGGGGTAATAACTATCCCTACATCACAGATTGTTTTTAGGATTAAATGAAACAGCAAGGAAAATGTTTAAGATGATTAACACCTAAAAATATTAGCCGCATTGTTAGCTTTGGTGAATTTGGCTAGTCACTTAAGGCATATGCAAAATAAATGGAGTATTCATGACTATTTATTAAAGCAATACTATTTTACTTTATCTGAATCCCTCTAATGTAAATTCAAAACTATTAACATCATAAAGATTTACTTATGACAATTATTTGCTGTAATTATTGTGTACTGAATATTTTCATCAATAAAACATCCTTGTAACATTTTAAATGACCATTAACCAAGGATTAATATGCATACACAAGGAAAAAATATATCCAGGTATAAAAAAATATGCACTTAATTTAATAGAAGAAAAAACCTACATATCTGATTTAGTTCTTTATATTCATGTCCTGATGAAAAAAAGCATTTGTTTATGCTTGAGTTGCAATTATTTCAAATAATATGTAATACTAGGCTCAAATATCTTTAGTGAAATGGAGTAAAGTAAAAACAACATGGACATTTAACTGAACATCATGCAATGTTTGGATATGGTTTGGAATCAGCTTATCAAAAGTTTCTTATGTTTATTGAACATTCTGTCAATAGTGGTATGATTCACAGAAACTCTAATGCATACTTAAATTTAGATGAAGTTCATTATTCTGCTAGTTAGCAAAGACCTGCAAGTTCTTTGAAATTTACCTTGTTCAGAAAATTACGCTATTCATCAATCAACATCATTATGTTGAAGGATCATTGGGAGTAAGTGATGGTACTAAATACTACTAGATTTCAAGGGTATAGTTTAAAAGGGGCTCTGCCCTTGAAATGACTGTTTCACTATCCTTTTCATTAAATTTAAGATTACTGTCCATAGTAAAGGGAAAAAATGTTATATCATAACACAATATTTAGGTTAATTTATTTTAATTCTTCACAAAGAAATCTTGACCCTGTTATCATATCTAATTGCAAATACATTTTTCAAAAAACATTTTCTTAGTATAGGACATAAATTTAGAATAAACTCATAGGATAACCTCAGACAAATCAATTCACCTCTCTGAGCTGCAGTTACCTCATCTTACATAAAAATTTACTTAATCAACCATTTCTCCTTCCATTTCCTCTTTTATTTTTTTATTCATTCTTTCTCTCATTTATAAATATCTGAGTAGTTTTAAGGTGCGAGGAACTGTTCTAGAATTCTGAGATACCTGACAGAAAAAAAGATACCTGATGCTTTCATCCTATTGGGAATAATAATATCTAATTGAATTAATTTAGTACAGAGCAAATAAGGTGTAAGTATGGAGAATAATCTGTCTCTGCCCCTGACCCCAATAATTTTCTTTCTTGGTTTTCTGATAGTTTTCTTCATACAGATTTTTAAATTTGTAATTAGATTTAGTTCTTTATGTACTGGAGCCAAGGACTGTCTTTTAGCTCCACGTTTTTGGCGGGTACTTGAATAAATAAAGTAATGAATGATGCAGAGTAGTTAGGCATTCAATTCTGGGACTGAAAATAGAATTCTGTCCAAACAAGTACACATGCAAGAATGATATATTTTCACCCATCAAACCAGTATACTGTCTATGTAATTTTTGATAGAGTCTAAAACAAAAGTAGAGATGAATTCCAAAGTCTGATTTTTGCTATACCATTAAAGTCTCACTCTTTATTTTGTCAATAGATGGTATTTTACATCAGACACAAAATTTAACAAGAATGTGTTTCTTCTCATTACGGTATGGAATATTTGAGCAGCAGTCTTGTTTACAATTTGGAATTCAGCACTGAGTAGGTAAAATATCCTGTATTTCAGATAAACTGATATATTTATCAATATATATTTAATTGTGATTACCTAAAAGATTAATGTGGTGCCAACTTATCAGGAATTTTACTATGATGCGTGCTTTAGTGCTCCCATTGTTACTTCCCCTTTGAGGAAGAGAAGCATATACTATATTAATAGGCAAAATTTAATTAAAAAAGGTGAGTCAGAAAATATGCAATAAAATATTAAAGAGTTTTATAGCACCAACTTTTGGTTTCATTGGTTTCCTTTATATCTGTTCTATTCTTTACCTTACTTTGTATTACTTACGTTCTATTCTTGTCTAATCTTCATATTTATTTTCTTCTGCTAGCTTTGGGTTTAGTTTGCTTTTCTTTTTCTAGTTCCTTGAAGGGTAGGAAGATTATTGATTAGAGATTTTTTTTTTGATATAGGCATATATGGCTATAAATTTCTCTGAACACACCTTTGCTCCATGCTATAGTGTTGGTACCTTATATGATCAGTTGCTTTCATTTCTAAGTATTTTCCATTTTCACTTGTGATCTCTTCATTGACCCACCACTGGGTGTTTAAGAATATACTGTTTATTTTCCACATATTTGAGAATTTTCCAGTTTTCCTTCTGTTTTCATTTCTAATATCATCCTATTGTGGTCAGAGAAGATATTTTGAATGATATTTTTCTTTTTAAATCTATTGAGACTTGTTCTGTGTAACATATCATCTATTCTGGAGAATGTCTCATGTGCACTTGAGAAAAATGTGCATTCAGCTGCCAGTAGGTGGAGGGTTCTATATATGTCTGTTAGGTGTAGTTGCTTATGGTGTTGTTCAAGTCCTCTATTTTCCACTGATCCTGGGTCTAGACATTCTATCCATTACTGAAAGTGGTGTATTCAAGTCTCAACTCTTATTGTGGAACAATTTCTCCCTTTAAATTCTGTCAACGTTTACTTCATGTATTTTGGGATTCCTCTGTTTGTGCATATATGTTTATAATTATTATACTGTTTGATAAATTGACCCTTTATCAATATATAACATCCTTTTGTGTTCTCTTGTAACAGTACAGCCACCCCTACTCTCCTTTTGTTACTATTTGCTTGGAGTATTTTTTTCATCCTTTCATTTTCAAGCCATTTGTCTTTTTTGTAGTGAATCTTAATCCACTTCTCATTATAGAAATATAGATCTATTATTTTTGTGGTTTTTATTGTATTTAACATCCTAAATTCATAACAATCTATTTCAATTTGATACCAATTTAACTTCAATAGCATACAAAAATGCTGCTTCCATACAGCTCCACCATACCTCACTTTATGCTTTTGTTGTACAAACACATCTATATACATTTTGTGGCCAATAGTACAGATTTATAATTATTTTTATTCCCTTGTCTTTTAAATCTTAGAAGAAATTAAAAGTGGAATTATAAACCAAAAATACAATAATACTGGTGTTTATATTTGCCCATGTACTTACCTTTACCAGAGATCCTGGAGTTACTAGCTAGTGTCTATTCCTATCATTTCAACCAAAAGGACTCTGCTTAGCATTTCACGTAGGGCAGATCTAGTGATAATTAACTCCTTTAGCTTTTATTTATCTCAAAAAGCCTTAATCTCTGCCTCATATTTGAAGGACAGCTTTATAAGTTAAAAGGATTCTGGGTTAATAGGTTTTTTTTGTTGTTTTCTTTCAGCACTTTCAATATGTCACACACTATCTTCTGGTTTCCACAGTCTGATGAGAAAGCAGCTGTTAATCCTTTTGAGGTTCCCCTAATACATGATGAGTCATTTCTCTCTTGGTTTCATGATTGAAGGCTGTGGTAGTCCATTTTTTTTAGGACTTTCAACGTTATTTCTTGTAAAGACTATATTCCTTACTATGTATGGACACTGAAGTTTCTATTTCTTAGCTTTTGTTCAGCTAGTAGTTTGCCAGAGATTTCCCTGACAACAGGAACTAAAAATAACAAAACAAACAAATAAATAAATAACAGCTCATCCAGCTTTTGCAGACTGGGTGAGTGCCCAGGTACTCCTTCAACACTTAGCCAGACTTACACTGAGCTTAGGAATCAGATAGAGGTGAAATATTAATTTTCTCAGGTACTTTTTTGAGAACATTTCTTGCTGTGAGCAGGTGCATGAACTTCCAAACTCTACCATATACAACAGTGCTTTGAATGTCCTAATTCCCCAAAGAAATCCTCCCTAAATTTTGCTCCTGGGACTTAGACAATCAAAACATACTACAATCTTTTGTCCCAGGCATCTGTGAATTGTCTTTCTATTTGCAGCGTTTCCAAGTGATTCTTACCACTTTTCTGGTCTGAGGTCTGAGTTGGAGGAAATAGAGACAAGTGCTTTGTGTTAGTCTTTTTGATAGGTTAGGACAGATACCTGCAATAATTTGTGGAAAGCATGTGTTCCGCTTCTTCTGGAACCAGGGAAGAGGGTCCCACACTGGAAAAGCAGGCTTCTCTCTTCAAGACTGGAGGGAGTGGGGCAAAGCCACTGTGATGTAAAAACACCACAAAGCTTTCCTACTATTTTGAAGTTGCTTTTTTTCTTAATTCATCATCCACCTGGTTGCTCCACACCTTTGACTGTTTTTCAGAGTTCTGACAAAGGTGGCCCAAACAGTTTTTGCTTACCTTTCAATGTTTCTGTGAAGGGGATGAGAGCTTAAAGCTGCCTACTCTACCATTTTGCTGGCATTATACTTTAAGAAGAAAAGCCGAGCAGGAAAAGAACATGGGAGACTATACTATCCGAAGGCAGGCACCAACCAGAAGGCACAGTGACAATGAGCACAACTGACTTGCTCAAATGTGTTAAGACCAAATTATGGGCATATTGTTCTTTAAGACAACATTATGGATTTTAGGGGAGAGTAAATTAATGTTACTTTTGTGTTGTTTGTCCATTACTCTGAGTAAATTAGCCTGGTGTAAATCATGTCTTAGTGATACAAACTTTATTTTGATTATGTTGATGGGCTAAAGACTAATCTGCGAATTATTTAACCCAATAATTTGACTGTTTCCTGCATGCACTGTATCTGATATATTCTGTTCGCTTCTCAAATTCACCCTGCACTTGGGTCTCTGACGATTAACTTGTATAAATTACATCAAAGAATACCCATGTGCTCAGGCTCCTGGTTATATTTAGTCAATAGGGAAATCCTTCTAAAGACCCATGGGAGCAGATAATAGAACATTTATCCCCTTGCTCCCTTACTTTAAGTTTGGCTATGTCCCTCAACCAAATGGAAAGCCCTGCTTTCCAAGTTAGACCTCTCTACTTCCTTTTGAAGTTCCAGCTCTCTCCCCAAGCTCATCAAAAAGGGCAAGGGCCGATAACAACCACTCTTATTAGCCTGGGAGTCTTGGCTTTCTCATGTAGTTTTCTCATATCTTGCCTACTTTATATTTAGTCCCTTTATTAAACCCTCCTTCAATTATCCTGTTAACTTGCTGTCTGTTTCCAGCTGAGACCATGACTGATAAACATACTGAGTACAAGTCTTTGAAACTTAATATTTTAATTATCCATAAAGATAGCTCCAGGAATAAAAACATCAAAAAGATAAATACCTTCCTTTTATGAGAGCCTTATAAAGTTGTTTAGTAACAAAATGATAAAACACATTCTAAGCCTCACCATGACTATACATCCTCTATCTCCCTAAATGCAAATGTGTCTAATTAAACATTTATATTTATAGCTACACTGTGATTACATTACCCATAACTGTATTTGCTGATTTAACAAGATATACTATACTCTGCTAGCATATTAAAAATAATATCAAATTAATAAAATAATTGCATTTTCCTAGTTGAATAAAATTAGAAATACCTGTAGATATACTTTCTGTAAGTGATATTATACTTTGAGCAATAATAAAAATCTATTAAACAAATATAGATTCAGGCATGCAGAATATTGCTTCTCAATTAAAATAAAAAGAAAGAAATAAAACTTCATCCTACGCTGGGTTTTTTAAGGTCACATAAGTTTATCTCAGTTTAATTAGAATTTGAGATCCAATTTCAGGGTATATTTGGCAGGTTTAAAATCATATTTGGAGAGACGCTAAAATGAATATTTGAGAAATATCTTGAGATAATCATCTTAAAAGTGTGTAAAATAAGATACAATATTAAGTAATGACAATTGTATAAGTAATGTTATTTTATTTAAAATAACTAAGGATGGGGTGCCTGGGTGGCTCAGTCGGTTGAACATCCATCCCACACTTGATGTCAGCTCAGGTCATGATCTCAGGTTCATGAGATCAAGCCCCACGTCTAGCTCCCGGCTCAGCCAAGAGTCGGCTAGAGATTCTCTCGCTCCCTCTTCCTCTGCCTCTCCCCCTGCTCATGCATGTGTACTTTCTCTCTCTCTCTCTCTAAAATAAATAAATAAATCTTTAAAAGAATAAATAAAATAAAATAAATAAAAATAAATAAAATAAATAAAGTAAAATAACTAATGATAAGCTGATTGAGTTCAGTAACAAAGAGAGGGAGGGAATAAAAAATAACATAATGAGGGCTTAAACAGTGTTGGAAAATAAACTGTAAGCTTAATGATAATTATTAAGACTCTTAATCATATAGAAGAATTAGCTACTATAAAAGTTGAGAAGGATACATGTCCGGTGAAGTTCAGAAAACTGATCATTCTAAATTTTCTGGGGTGTTTCTTGTATTTTATTTCACAGATTGTAGATTTCTGGATGGGTAACATATGCTTAAATTTTACTGACAAAAATAGGCACTGGTTGAAAAGTACCAAGATATTAAAATTTCAATTCACATTCTGAGTTATCATTAATTATTTTTCTCTGGCATCCTTCACTATGGATTCCCGCTTCCATTTTGGCAGTATCTATGGTAGACCTGTAATTACAGTTATTCAGAAGCATGTATAACTCTCTTCTAAAGTGGAAGGTTCCTTATGGGAAGCACCTAACTCATTATCTTTGCTTGGCCCGGCACTAACACATGCTTTATACAGAGAAAGCACTCAAGAAATTGTTAAATTGAAACATCATGTTGCTAAAAGACTAAACACATCATAAAATAAAGGTATCAAATTTTATTTTTGAAATATTTCCCCATTCGTTTAACATTCCCTATCACTTGCCAGAAATAGAAATGACCTACTGGTACATGAGACAGAACAGTGGGTTTAAAATAAAATGACAGATGGTATCCCTCCTCAACCAGTATATAATTCAAAAAATGTAGATAAAGTACAGTATTTGATTTGCTGAGATGAGGTTCCCTTACTTAAATTAAGGAGTCCAAAATTAGAATGGGACTGAATATTCATATAACATTTGCTTGATAAGCAATGTATATATAAGGTAATATATTTTAATGAATGCAAATCAACTCATAACATTTTAATTCAAATAGATGCATTTTGAAATAATATTTTATAGGTTTGTGGTAACTTTGCAAACTATATATTTGCATGTTTAGCATATACTACATGATAATGTTGACTTGTTGCTAAAGTTAAAATCCTGATAAAAAAATACATGAATCTGATTAAACTGCGTGAAAGCTGTATGTGTATTTAAATGTTGGGTATATATATATGTATATATATATCAGAATTAAAAATGATTCATTTTAACTTGCTTAGTGTAACTTGTTTTAATGTAATTCATTTTTAATAATCTAAAGCACTTCCAATATTGATTCCTCATATCAGTGTTACTGCATCGAGAACTTATGCATACTAAAAACACTGAAAAACTTGTTTTGAACATTCTTCACAAAGACTGTTTTCAATATGAATTTTAAAAATCAAGTTTTTTTAAAAAACCTACATACTGTATTTTTAAATTCTAGTTTCACTTTATTCGTCACCACTTCAAACACAAACATACATTACTTACAATAACCACTTAGTAATATCCCAAATTAAAAGGTGAGACAAGTAATTATTACATATTCTATATATTATCTATTACATATTCTCTTAGTGTTTGCTTTCTAGGACAGACAGGAACAATGACTGTACTTCAGAATTTATAGTCTAATATCATCAGCTGGAACTATAATTGTCCTTACCACCAGAAGTTAGGTCTTTGTCTGAGGAGACTTATCATCTCTGAGTAAAATAACAACAGAATGACTTTTGGGGGTTGGTCAAGGGTCAGTTTTTATTTGTAGTTTACCAAGTGTACTCTATGTTTGATGAAATGGATAATAAATACTGTTCTTACCCTCTTCATATCTGTTTGCATCATATTAGAAAAAGAGGGATCTCAGAATATTGTGAAAAGGTATAAAATTACTTCCTCAATATTCCTGAAGAAAACTAGTCCTTAAATTTTTAAGCCTGCTATTAATATATTTGTCTTAGTCTCTTTGGGCTGCTATAACAAAAGTACCATAGACTGGGTGGCTTATAAATATCATAAGTTAATTCCTCACAGTTCTGGAGGCTGGGAAGTTAAGATCAAGGCGCCAGCAGATTCAATGCGTGGTGAAAGCCCACTTCCTGGTTCACAGGCAGCTGTCTTCTGTGTCTTCACATAGTGCAAGGGGTAAGGAAGCTCTCTGAAGTCTCTTTTTTAAGGACACTAATCTCATTCATGAAGGCTCCATCCTCACAAACTATAATCACCTCCCAAAAGTTCCAATACCATCACATTGGGAGTTATGATTTGACAAAGTAATTTTGAGGGAATGAAAGCATTTGATCTACAGCAATATTTTAATAAGAAACACAGCAAGTTTGGGAGGAAAAAGTCTTTGATTAAGTAATATAAATTATTTTTGTGGAAAACAAAGAATGGCTTCAAAAAGTGATCATTAACTTCTACAGTGAACACTGGATTTCCTGCTGAAGAACCTCTTGCCTTTCTCCATTTGTGTGTGTCAGTGAGCAATTTTAAATGAGATAAAATCTAGTTCATATGACAATACCACACTGAGTTCAAAGACCTATCAAGGCTCGGTGGAATTCAAGTGCCAGTGTCTAATAAGAGGATGGGATATCAAGCTAGCAGGTGAACTGCAGCCAAAGAGTTAATTGCCTGGGCACTGGCAGAATTGATCGTGGATTACTCCAAAGAGTCTACAGAATACAGGAAGGACACAAGGAACAGAACACCAGTTCACGTGTTAGAAAAATAATCCTTTTATGGTTTGGGCAATTTAAACTCCCCTGTGATGGGAATTCTTTTTTAAATATAGGTACGACAAAATACTTTCAGATGTTCACTGGCATCTACAGAACTCCTTTAAAACTATTTTAGGTTCACTAGATGTGAAGTAGATAAATCAGTACATAGAGTGCATGGGTCAAAACACATTTCTTGAACTATAAAAATGGGATTTTAACCAAAGGTATTAAACATCAAAGACAATTATTCTGCATTCACAGAGTGATTCAACAGCTATATAACTATATTATACAATATCTATGAAGAACTAGTGAGATGATGCTTTATTCTCACGTATCTAAAATAGAGTCATGGCTAATTTACAGTGCCATAAGCTTTCTTATAAATATGGACAAAGACTACCAGATCATGTAGTATTTTTTAATCACTGCACTGTATTCTATAAAAGTGCAGATGCATAAAGCAGATACTGGATTTTTTTCTTCAATGCTAATACGTATCATTTACATTAATTCCTCTGGGATATTATCGAGTAGTTGTTTTGAAGGCATCTTGAATTTTTTAAATTACTATCCTTAAAATAACCAAACAATTAAAAGAGCCTGAAAATCACTGGAATACCAAAAGTTTCAGACTTAATTCTCTCCAATGTCTTTAAGTTATGAATTTAATTTAGTTAAATCACTGATCTGCATGATTTTTTTTCCTAAAATGATGGGAAGCTTTAGTTGAACTGGACAATACCCATATAATTCATCCAAAACCAGAGTCTATAAAATCACTTATCTATTATGTATACATTTTCTGGGAAAAAGAAGTAAATGCATGTAATTCATTAAGATGCAGGAAGACTGCTCCTTGTTATGGGCCTAATAGGGGTTTGGAGGAATTTTGAACCTACAGTGGAGTAGAGCACAGATAGAGATAGGCGACACTCGGAGACATTTTCTACTTGTCCGCTGTATATCTAAATGAGTCTCTTAAGTGCATGTTTCCTTCATAAGCATCACCAGGACCTCTGACACTCCGAAGCCAGAAGAGGACTTCCCTGGACACTCAGGCCTTCTTGGCCTCTTCCACTCATTAAGACTCCATAGGCTTCTCTAGTGGCAGCAGATTCTTTTCAGATATTTCTGCTTAAAAATACCCTTAACCTTAAAGCTCTTCAGTGACTACTTACAAAAACTCTAGAGCATTTCAGAGAGAAGCTACCAGTATCTGTCTTTCATTAGAGCCTTACCTCTTTCTAATGTCCATATCTACTGAACTGGTCTCCAAACTATTTTTCAATCCTGTATCTCCACTGTGCTCTGCTTAATATTACTATGGACACTCAAGGAACATTGCTGGGCACTAAGTGCTTTCTTACACACCACAAGGATCTTGAAGAAAGGCTCCAAAGAGCTTTGTTGGCAGCTTCCTAATAGAAAGTAAATCATCTGGACTGTTCATCTGGTTAAACAAGTCCCTCAAGTTATTCACAGACACTAAGAGACAGCATGTCACCCCACATTTCAACTTCTCTCACTCTGGCTTCTCTGTTGTTACTAAGGGGCAAGCTTCAGGAGTGGCTGCTCAAGATCACACCCATCACAGATACCCAGCTCCTTCCCTCTCCCTGAGTGTTATGCCTTGCACTAGGAACAAGCCTCCTTTGAAGGAGTCAGGCAGTACCATCCGAAAGAGGAGCACACCTGATGGCTGGGAGGACAACTTCTTTAAAAGAAGAATGAGACTGCTCTACAAATGATCTCCTTTTCTCTCCTTTGTCTAACTATTTCTACAGATGTAGCAGTTTCCTTTGCCTCTGTGAAGACTTCTTATGAGATTGACCAGCAGCTAACCTGTTCCAAAGCTGTGACCAGTTCTATAATGCACTCCCTTAAATATCTGCTCTTTTTCTTCCCCGCTTCACTCTAAAGTTATCTTCTCTCCTGCTTCCCTGGTATTGTGCTCCCTACAGAAGTGTTAGCCCCTAAGTTTTGGCATGGCTGAAAAATGCACCCCATCAATAAGTTATTTTTAAATACATCTGCAATTTGTTTATAGATTATATAATATATACTAGTACCTTCAATGAAAAGTATAAAATATGCATAAATACTATGTGGTATCGAGACTCCAATCTCTTTTTGTCCTTTTGACCAAGCCATCCTCAAGGTTTGGCTTCAGTACATCATGTCCTAATATGTATATTACAGCTTACACTATCACTTGTACATTTCAGTTAATGGAAAGGAAATGAGAGGGAAAGGATTAATACAACTCTTCTCAGAAGCATGAATCAGAAGTCACATACATACCTTTCTCTCACATCCCATAACCAACACTTAGTCATAATGCTTTACCTAGCTGCAAGAGAGATTTGAAAATGCAGGCTTCCAATGCATATACTGGCAGCTAATCTTTGAAAGGCACCAAGAATACACAATGGGGCAAAGATAGCCTCTTCAATAAATGGTGTTAAAAAAACTTGGTACTCCAAATGAGGAAGGAAGGAAGGAAGGAGGGAAGTTAGGGAGGAAGCGAGCGAGGGAAGGAGGGAGGGAAGGAGGAAGGAAGGGGAAATAAATTGGACCAATATCTTACACCATACACAAAAATCAACTCAAAATGGATGAGAATTAAATGTAATGGGAATTGGGAAAAATGGGAAGCTATAAAACTCCTAGAAGAAAACATACAGAAACAGCTCTTTGATACTGGTCTTGGCACAGTTTTTGGGTATGACACTGTAAGTAGAGGCAACCAAAGCAAAGTAAACAAGTGGGACTACCTCATGTTATAAAGCTTCTGCACAACTATTCATGGAAATGTAAACTGGTACAGCCACCGTGGAAAATGGTATGGAGTTTCCTCAAAAAATTAAATTGGAAATACCATATAATCCAATAATTCTAATACTGGGTATTCACCTAAAGAAAGCAAAAACACTAATTTAAAAAGATATATGAATCTCTTTGTTTACTGCAGCATTATTTACAACAGCCAAGATATAGAAGCAGGCTAAATGCCAATAGATAATTGGATAAGGAAGATGTGGTGTACACACACACACACACACACAGGCAGGTGATTATTATACAGCTATAAAAAAGGATAAGATCTTGCCATTTGTGATAACATGAATGGATCTAAGGGCATTATGCTAAGTAAAATAAATCAAACTGAGAAAAATAAATGCCACATGATTTCACTCATATGTGGAATCTGAAAGACAAAACAATGAATTAACAAACAAAAAGCAAAATCAGTCTCATAAATACAGAGAACAAACTGATGGTTGCCAGTGGATAGGGGTTGTGGGAGTGGGAAAAATGGGTGAAGGGGAGTAGGAAATAAAAGCTTCCAGTTATGGAATGAATAAGTCACAGGAATAAAAGGCACAGCACAAGGAATATAATCACTGATACTGTAATAGCGTTGTATGGTGACAGATGAGAGCTACACTTGTGGGGAGCACAGCATTTCTATAGAAAAGCTGAATAACAACACTGCACATCTGAAACTAATGTAACACTATGTACTCAATAAAAATATTTTAATTAAAATTAGAAAAGCTATGCAGCAAAGAAAATAATCAACAAAATGAAAGGCAACAGAAAAAAAGAAAATATTTGCACACGATACATCTGATAAAGGGTTAATAGCCAAACTGTGTAAGAAAGTCATACAACTCAATAACTAAAAATAAATAACCCAAATAAAAAATGTGCAAAGGATCTGAAACATTTTTCTGAAAAAAGCATACAAATAGCCAACAGGTATATTCAAAGATGCTCAGAGAAATGCAAAACAAACTACAACAAGAATATCACATCATACTATTACTGAAAAAGTAAAAGATACTAAGCTTTGGTGAGGATGTGGAGAAAAGGGAACTGACCCTACACATTAGTGGGAATGTACAGGTTAGTGGGAATGTAAATTGGCACAACTATTATGGGAAAAAGTAGGGAGATTTTTCAAGCAATTAAAAATAGAACTACCATATGATCCAGCAATCCCACTTCTGGATATTTATTCAAAGGAATTAAAATCAGGAACTCAAAGAGATACTTGTACTCCTATGTTCATTACAGCATTATTCACAACAGGCAAGACATGGAAACAACCTAAATGTCAATGAACAGATAAATAGGTAAAGAAAATACAGTATATAGACACATAAAATGGAATATTATCCAGCCTTAAATAAAGAAGGAAATCTTGCCATTTGTGACAATATGGATGATTCTGGAGGACATCATTCTAACTGAAATAACTGAGGCATAAAAAGACAAATACTGTATAATCTCATATATATGTGGAATCTAGAATAGTTGAGTGATAGAAGCAGTGAGTAGAATGGTAGTTAGCAGGGTGTGGGGAATGGGAGAAATGGAGAGATGTTGGTCAAGGGATAGAAGTTTCAGTTATGTAAGATGAAGAAGTTCTGGAGATCTAATGCACATAGCCTAGTGACTATAGGTAACAATACTGTACCCTATACTTGAAATTTGCTAAGAGAGTATATCCTATGTATTCTCACCACACACACACACACACACACACACACACAACACAAAGTAACTATGTGACGTGGCAGATTTGCTAACTAGCTTGACTGTGGTGATTATTTCAGAATGTATATGAATATCAAATCATCAATTTGTAAACCTTAAATATGTACATCAACAACAAAAAAGAAAATGTAATCTTTAGCTGAGGGAAGACGTCCCAGCTGAAATGTACAAATCCTTTTAATGGTGAAAGAAAGTGAAATTATTGTAAAAAAATTAAGTGCCTCTATCATAGTTTCCACCAACCACCCCTTACACATACATATATTTTCCCAGAGGAGTCCATCCCAAGTCCTACCAAATAAATATGTCCAGTTCATAGTCCAGGATTTCTGGGCCTTCTGTCTGAATGTAGTTTCTTGTGGTCTGATTACCTAAAAACAAGGAAACAAACAAACAAAAAACAACGATTATTTCCAATGATTATTATACAGAATGGATAACACACCCAGTCAATGGTCGCAAACAGTTATAAAATCCTACTAGGCAGTTACTGTGAAAACTGCCTGCTTTGACAATGGAGAAAGCTCCTTAGTAAATGCATCTTCCATAATCTTGTTCTGCTCTTTGTAAGAAATGCCATTTGCCGATTGTTTCCCAAACCATTTGCTTTTGCTCTCTGAAATTTAATTTTATTAAAGAGATTGGAAAACAAATCCCCATAAGAGTATCACTGAAATGTGGAATGCATTATAAATTACTCTGGAGGAGAGAAGGGAAAAAAGATCATTAGGGAAACACTGGTTCCTCCAAATTCTTTGGAAAGCACTATAAAACAGAGTAGGAGTAAAAAAAAAAAGCTTTAAAAGTTAGTTCCTTTCAGAGAAGTTATCCCAAATTTTTTTCTGTATTTCAGTTCTAAGCCTTCTCTTGGCCCAAATCAGGCATTATCAACATCATTTAAATTATACAATAAATGAATAATTTCTCTCTATATTAGAAAAAACAATTTAGAAAAAATTACATAAAGATCCTATAGAAATAGCAAAAATATACAAAAACTACACAATGAAGGGGTGCCTGGGTGGCTCAGTCAGTTAAGCGTCCGACTCTAGGTTTCAGCTCCAATTGTGATCATGGGATCCTGGGATCAGCTCCACCATGACTGCTCAGCGCTCACCGCAGAGTCGGCTTGAGGTTCTCTGCCTCTGTCCCTCCCCCTCCTCGCACTCTTGCTTTCTCCCCCTTCTCTCTCTCTCTCTCTCTCTCAAATAAATAAATAAATAAATAAGTAAATACATAAATAAAATCTTTTAAAAAATTACACAATGAATCTATAAAACCTAACTGAAACACATACAAAGCCATAAATAAGTTGGCAGATATTTTTAGCATGCAGAAACAGCAATGGAACAATGGAGATATACAATTTTTCCAAATTAAACCATCTTCAAACAATCAAAATCATAACCGAATTTCTGTGGGCCTGTCCAATGACATTTTTATAACTTGAAACAAAAATTCTAGAAGTATTTAGAAGCAAACCTATTTGAAGAAATTTTTGAAAAAATGGAAATAAATACCTCCACAGTTAAGGCCACAAAACATACAAAGGAGGTTGAAGACTTAAAGAACAGATCTTAGTTGCAGAACATTAGGCTAACAAGGATGGGTGATTAATCAATTTTTTTTCCTGACACATGGAAAATAATTAGTGATCTGTGATTTACCAGAAAATGCATAAACACCAGATGTTTCTATCCTGCTGTACACCATACAAATAATGTTCTTTATTAAAATACCTTAAATGGAATTAAACTTAAAGAATTTAACAGGGTGATTCTATCTTTATACTAAAAATTTAAAAATTCCTGCCGTAACAGTAGCATTTTTGAATTAATATGAATAGATTAATTCACGGTTTTACACCATTAAGTTTTGAAAAGACTATTAACAGTTAATTCTTAGTGATCTATTTTTATTAGGTCTTCAATATATCTTATAGTTAAGGTGTTTCAATGAGATAACACAAAGAACCCTGAGGAAAAAAATATGTAGATTATAGATTTACCTGAAAGCAAAGTCAATGACGTCAAATCAAAAAGAACTTTCTGAATGTCATATATTTAAGATCTGTATATACTAATATACACAAACCAATTAGATGGCATTAGTATGATATATTCAAATATGATTTTCAAATGATATACCACCCCCCCAGGAATGTGGTTTATGTATAATGATATGTATATCACTGCCACCATCATCAGTAATGCTTTGAGGCACATCTCTTACTTTCCTAAAGTCCAAAAACTCATTGCTAAATAGTAATTATGACAATCTGCTCTATATTACTGATTTACTTACGTATTTTATTCTTTTATTATCCTTTGAATAATATTTGATATATGCAAAAACATATGCAACATACTAGTAATTGTTAAAGCAAAAGAAAAAAAGAACACTTGTGAACACATCACTTAAATCAAAGACAAACCATAAGAGACTCTTTTTTTTTTTTTTTGACAGAGAGAGTGAGAGCAGGAACACAAGCAGGGGGAGTGGGAGAGGGAGAAGCAGGCTTCCCGCTGAGCGGGGAGCCTGATGTGGGGCTCGATCCCAGGACCCTGGGATCACGACCTGAGCCGAAGGCAGACGCTTAATGACTGAGCCACCCAGGCGCCCAAGAGACTCTTAATCATAGGAAACAAACTGAGGGTTGCTAAAGCGGAGGCGGCTGGTGTGATGGACATTAAGGAGGGCAGGCAATATAATGAGCACTGGGTAATGATGTACTATATGTTGGCTAAGTGAACATAATAAAAAAATTTTAAAAATTTAAAAAAAGACTGATGAATCACTGAACTCTACCTCAAACTAATAATAAATGTTAGTTAATTGAATTTAAATAAAAAAATATAAAAATAAATAAATAATAAAATGTAGGAACCCCCCCCAAAAAAGAGAGAGAAATGCAAATAAAAAATGGAAATGAGGGGACACCTGGGTGGCTCAGTCAGTTTAGCATCTGCCTTCAGCTCAGGTCATGATCCTAGGGTCCTGGGATGGAGTCCCACATCGGGCTCCTTGCACAGCAGGGAGCCTGCTTCTCTCTCTGCCTACCATTCCCCCTGCTTGGGGTCTCTCTGTCTCTGACAAACAAATAAATAAAATATTTAAAAAAATGGAAATGATATTCTGTGTCCTTCAGAAGTATAAAGCACTAAACAAGTGAAAAAGGATTGGATGATATCAAGTCTTTTATAATGGTATTTGTTAAGACATAATTGTATTACAACTTGAGGTTCATATATTTGTTTAAATAAACACCAAAAAAATTTAAGATAAATGAACAAAAATTATCAAAAACAATACACTTCTTAGCTTCGCTTGTTTTTAAACTTTATAATAATTGTGGTGTTTCGGGACTTATATCTTTACTCCAGTACCTTTTACTCCATGTATGTTACTGTATATTGTGGTAATTCACTTATTTTTTTCACCTATGCTTAATGGCTTCCTTTTTTAAAGATTTTATTTATTTATTTGACAGAGAGAGACACAGCAAGAGAGGGAACACAAGCAGGGGGAGTGGGAGAGGGAGAGGGAGAAGCAGACTCCCCATGGAGCAGGGAGCCCTATGCGGGGCCTGATCCCAGGACCCTGGGATAATGACCTGAGCCAGAGGCAGACGCTTAAGGACGGAGCCACCCAGGTGCCCCTACTTAATGACTTTCTTTATTGATATACAATGGACATACAATCCACTGGACATATTTAAAATATACAATTTGATAAGCTTTGACATATGGATACACCGTTGGAACAACCATCTCATTGTGATAGAACAGGAATGACTCTCAGGGGGCTGACCCAAGAACCATGGAGAACAATGGACTGCAGAGTCCCTCCTAGGAGCAGAACTGAAGCTTAGATCAGGAAACATTCCCCAACCCCAGAGTAGTAGAACCATGCAGTTGGATTTTATAATTACTATAGACTCTAGTTTTTTCCCTTTGTAGATTACAGTGTCTTTAGGAGATAAATCATAAAACCACTATCCATTAGTTGTGTAGAAAGCAGACAACCTATCTTTTAATTTTATAGGTCCCCTGATCAGTTAAGAGCAACTTCCAAGAAGACCTATTTGGACCTGATAAGATAGTCAAGCCTTTAAGCCTGATACTATGATTGGATGATTCATCTGAGTACCTTAAAAGACAGTAAAATTTTAAATATCTTTCATATTGCATTTGGGAGAAAAATGCGTATTTAGGGTCAAAAAACTGTCTATGGTACACTGAGTGCGTTAATGGCCCTGGTTGCTATCTCCTCACATCTTTGTCCTTTGTCCTCTAATTGTGTAGTGTTTCCCAAACGTTTTCCGTTGGTTTTCTACACTTGAGTATATACTCAGGCAACCTGGTGGAAGGAGCTAGATTCCTAAAGGAAGGGACTCTCCTTACAAAGCCAAACTGTCCTGGCAGAGAGTACCCTAGCTATCCAGCCCTAAATTCAACACTCTGGCAAACTTAAACGATACAATACACAATGTACAAAAAGAAAACACTCAAGTTTTAAGAAAAAAAATGCAGAAAAAACATTTTCATGAAATTATGAAAAGCAAAGAATTCTTAAACAGATTATAACTTATACTAATCATAGAAGAAGTAACTAATAAATTCGATATTAGAATTAAAAATTTTCATTCATCATTGAACTCCATTAAAGTAGTAAAAAAGCAAGCCACAGCCTAGGAGAAGGTATTTTAATCTCTTCTGTTATCAATAAAATGCAATAAAAATTAAAAGCACAAAGAAATATCACCAGAAACACTAAAAACAAAAAAAAATTAGGCAATACTAAGTTTAGTTGAAGATCTGGAACAACATTTATAATGGTTGGTGGGATAATAAATAGGAACAATCGTTCGGAAAACTGCTTTTCTTGATTTAGCTAAACTGATCATAGGATACTCCGTGACACAGAAATCGCCCCTTCCTAGTTATATAACTACAGAAATTCATGCTTATGTATGAATTAGACATCTACAAAATGTTTATAACAATATTACTCATAAAAATATAAAATGTACATAATAAAAATGTCCATCAACAAAAAATAAAAGTTAAACACGGATGAACTGCACCATCTGAGTTTACCCTAAACCCAGCCCAGAAGAGCAAAACCATTTCATGTGTCACGTAAATTCCAATGAATTAGTTGTGACATCTGCACTGTTATGTTCACAAACATTATAAGGATGAAATTTAGACTTAAGGAAAAGTGTTGATTACTGAGTGTTTGCAGTGGCAAAGGAGATTTGAGAATTGGTGTGCTTGTGGTGAACAATATCTCAGGTTTTTTAATTAGCTCTTTTTTCTTAATTCCTTATAGGGAGATTACTTTTGATGGACAAATTGTTAGACAATACACACACTGTCTCCCAGGATGTTAGAAGGGCATCTATTATAATTTCTGATTCCTTGTCTGTCTTCTCTACTTGACACAGAGGAAGAGAAAGTGTCTTACTCGTTGTGTTGCAATGGTTTGACAAGATCCAGGTTTAATATACATTCTTGAATAAAATTTTAGTATCTCATTTGCCTTAGAAAATTCTTTACCAAGTTCTAAGTGTTTTTGAAATTACATGCTGATAACTCAAAAAACCACATTAGTTAAGCCAAGTTAAACACGGCTGACATAATTCTAGTCTGAGTGCAGATAGTCTTCATAACTATACTGGTTTCATTGATGCTTTTAGAATATTTTAGTTTTAATGTGAACTAATATAAAAATTACCCATGCTAATCAAATTTTCTTTACATCCTGCATGTGCCACTTTCGACAAGTAAACACAAACAAACAAAAATCTGAGAAAACTCACTAAAGTCTTCTAAAGATCCTGCAGAAAAGGCACTAAAGAATTCCTGAATAAGCATCTCATTAATAATCTTACCAATTTATTTATTGGTTCGTTCATTAAGTTTATGCATGAGCAATCCTGCTGTTCCTGCAAACAATTTACCGAAGTTCTTCTAATGAAGCACGTCAAATTAGTAAGGCGTTAATTAAATAAAGCTCCACCACTTTCCACAGATTGACATGAACTCTGAATGCCTTACCTAGCCATAAAATTGGTCAAATTCAAGTCCAAGTAAATAAAATAAACTTTTTTGTCTCTCCAGTATTATCATTTATCCTAAACTAGTTGATAAGATGTGTGCCTGCTTTATGATATCTAAAACATGCATTATACTTCAATTAATATATATATATAGTGATATTAGCTATTGTGATTGCATAAAAATGTTATTAACAAGAATTAAATATTAATGTGTACTTAGAATGCCTAAGGCATTGTGTTTTGTGTTACATTTAAATTTTACATCTTCGGGGCACCTGGGTAACTCAGTCGTTAAGCGTCTGCCTTTGGCTCAGGTCATGATCCCAGGGTCCTGGGATCAAGCCCCACTTCAGGCTCCCTGCTCAGCGGAGAGTCTACTTCTCCCTCTCCCTCTGCTCCTTCACCTGCTCATGTGCTCTCTCTCTCTCTCTCTCAAATAAATAAAATCTTTAAAAATAAATAAATAAATTTTATATCCTCATTTTGTAGATGAATGAACTGAAGCTCACCTAATGTAGTAACTTAAACTTATGCAACTAGACAGTGGCAGAGCTGGAATCTGATTGCAGATCCATTCATTCCTTACATTCATTTACAGACAACATGATCTAGCAGCAATACCACCACTATTTGTATTATTTTTCCCACCAAATTAACTAACACACATATGTGCAACTTTTCATTGTCTTAAAACTTTCCCTGATCGATGATCACCTCTTGAAAGGTTAAATGTAACTGAAGAAATAGAAGCTATTTCCACATTAAGGATGCATGAAGAGACTCCGCTCTGCACAGAGTCTGAAACCTCAGTCTCTCCTATGGACACAAGATCAGGATGAATACCTTTGTTCAAAATAACTCCTATTCCTATGTTTGTCTTTTACATTTCTACTTTAATTGAACACAAAATCTGATGTAAAAAATTGTTTTGGCCATCCAATTTAGATACTCTCCATACATTTAGCACTCCCTAGGTCTTGAGGAAAATCTGCAAGAGTTTTTTTCTTCATGACTGTGCATTTTGGATAAAAATCTTACTGAAAAGAATGAAAAGAAAATTTTAATAACATAGAGAATGATGCATGGAATTCTCTTGACCTCTTTACCTCTTATTAGCTTTGAAAATGTATTTTATTGTTTTTACTTGCAGTCTTACTAAAAAGTATTTTTTTTACTAGTTTCATAAGATTTATAGAGATGCAAATTTTGTACTGAAATATTTTTCCCTGCAGAAGTGGAGAACAAAACGATTATAAATTTTAATAAAACTTACTATTAATAGACTTTTATTCTATTTTTGCATTAAATGGTTTAATGAAGGCTTATGTGGGCTTTGAAAATGCATCTAAATCTTCAAACATACCACGTACATCTGTGATTCCAACTATTTTATTTTTCTTGCTAAACTTTATTTATGAATTCTGAATTTCTAGCTCTTCAGATCAATGAAAGGAAAGGAGTTGAATGTTTGATATATAGAGATTAAATGTGTTAGGTGACATAGGCTTTCTGACTCCATTCCTAGCCAAAATGAACATGCACATTCCGGCAGAATTAAAATCCATAAATGTTCCACCAACACTCAGTAAAACTGATTTTTCTCATCTGATAGAGCAAAGCTGAGCTTGATCAAACAACTCCCCAGCAGGCTCTCCTCCTCCCTCCCCCAACCAATCCTCTTTGATTTCTCTAGGTCCATTTCTACCGCTCAGCCACAAATTGGAAGTTGGATTGATTCATCTCACCCTAGGATTGTTCAGATAGGTCACACAGGTGGCTTGGCTTTGATTCTTCCTTTTATTTCTAGCACTGGGATTAGTTCTTTTCTGTTCCTATCACCACTCCTTAATCCCCCACTGAGTTTCTCTTTCTTCTGAAGCTCAGATACTTAAAGCAGGATAAGACTTTTTTCACTTCACTGTTTTTATCATCCCAACAATGTATCTATCTATAATGGGAGCCCACCTGTGATTTACACCACCAGAACTAAAACTTAACTGTCCATGAAATTTATTGTATATTGTTTGATTCATTTACACTGCGTGATGCAGACTTTGAGTTAAATTATAAATTTGTCCTTGCTCTGTTTTCAGAGTGAATCACTGGTCATAGTTCATATGCAGATATGAAGTTAGCTGGCTCTTCTCTGAGAATTTTTTATTACTTCATAAAATTTAGAGTTTGAGATGCTCTGAAACTCCTGTCACCCTCCCCAAGGGTCATGTTTAATTCTCACTTGGGAAATATGTTTAGTTATTCTAGTAAAATTCTAGTAAGATTATGTTCAGAAACTCTTTTAATTTTTTTAAATGGAAAAGTTTCCTGCCATATATCATACTAATTATAAGTTGATCAAGCAACATGAAATCTCCAACTAGGCAGAAATTCAGGTGTGCCCTATTTCAGAGTTGAATCCTCTTTTATTGCTGCTTAGATTGATGCCTGGAACAACCAGTGCTTCACCCTGTGGCTACTTTTAAGAACTTGCTAATTGGCATATATCACCCCAGTCTAGCTTCCTTTCTATCCTGTTGTTCAATAGCCCATTAGCAACTATTGTATTCCATTAATATCTATTTTAGTAATGAACTAAAAAAAAAAAAGCCTTGTTGTGGATAGCCTGTAGTTTCTTAGAGCACAATTATACTTGCTCTGGAAAATAGATGGCTGGCTGTATTTTCAAGTAACAAATATACAGCTATTTGAATTTGAGGGTAGATTATTTTAGCATACTTATGCACTTGTATTTTCCTTTACTTATTAATATCATCATAGCAAAAACACATTCTTGCAAATGTACTTATTAAATGCAAATCAATTCAAATTAAGGAGTATGTGTTTAGGTTCTGTTTGATATATGGTTCTGTAATAGACAGGTTGTATACTTGAGTTTTTTTTTGAAGATTTTATTTATTCATTTGAGACACAGAGATAGAGAAAGCATGAGCAGGGAGAGAGGGAGAGGGAGAGGGAGAAGCAGGCTCCCCACTGAGCCAGGAGCCCAATGTGGGGCTCGATCCCAGAACCCCAATGTGGGGCTCGATCCCAGAACCCTGGGATCATGACCTCAGCCGAAGGCAGACGCTTAACCATCTGAGCCACCCAGGCACCCCAATTACTTGAGTTTTTAAAAATTATTAAGCTTTCGATAAAGATTATGACAAAGATCAGGCTTATACTTAGCTAAAAGGAAAACACTGTCAGAGAATACAGTGTACTTGTTCTAAATTTTAGTACTGGAAAAGAGTATTCACATCATAAATCGGTCTTTATACATATAAACTGCATAAACATTTTATTGTTGATATTTGTTAGCCACACTACACCTACAATATTTAACTTAACACGTGGGTCATACTCTATTATTAAATTGATTAGAAACTCATCATTTCCCTAGTTTAGAGTATGTCCTTGATAAGTATGATTCCTTCTTATTCATTACAGTTTTTCAGTATGGATTTTATTTGAATAATTTTAAGTATCATGTCAAATATTTGAGTTCCAAGAATTTGAAGATGGATGATTGTATGCCGTGAAGGTGAGTACACAAAAGCTCTTATTATTAATACGAACTACACTTCTGTCTACTTTTTCAGCTTTAATTCTCAGCACTTCTAAACAGCTCTTAAGGATTACAGTTCAGAAGAGTACATAATGATCACGATCATGCTGGTATTAAAGTATGTTCTATTGTAAGTCCTTAATAGAGGTTCTACACTGCATTTCAGGTTCAAAAATATTACCAGAATCATCTGATTTTGTTCATTCTCACATTCTTAGAGTGCAAGGCAGTTTCTTTAAAGGTAAGTAATCAAGTCTTTAGTTATCAACTGTTTCACACTCGTTTGTACCTTACCAAATTTACCCTTGGTTTTGAGTGTTGGTCACTGACATGAAATTAAAAAAAAAATACATGAAGCTGTTTTTAGAAACCTTCACAGATGAATATATGTTTCAATAGGCATTTTAGAATATATGTGTTATTCAATATTATCAAGTTAATGCCTAAAACTGGAAGCTATTGTAAAAGGATTCTGATTTTGAAGAAAGAAAGAATTTTTAATGTAAATAATAAGTAGTAAATATTTACTTAATTTTACTTAATCTTTAATGTGATTTCAAAATAAGTAAAATAATGACACATTAGGTTTGCAGAGTGTTAGAATGGAAGGAAGAAAGAGTTAAGTTTATGGTGAACCTTTGCAAAACAAAGTAAAGGTGTCTAGTTTACAAGCCATTGATTTTACCACTAATGGGAGGATCTCAATCCATTTTAACCACTTCTTTCTGATGAAAAGAATTTTAACTTGCTTGACCTCCACAATTCAGAATGACCACAAAAATGAATGTAGAATGAGAATCAAATTTCTGGATTAGGTTGGCACTTGAAATAATACATCAATATTACCCTATGAAGTAGGTTCTATTAATACTCCTGGTTTACAGACACAGAAGCTGAGATACAGAGATATACAGTAACATGACTAAACCTGATGTCTCTCTTTCTCCCTATGCATCACTAAGAATAGACTGAAGAAATATGTGAAAACCAACTTTCATAAAGCAGTAAGATTTATTTATATCAGCATTAAACAATACAAAAATATAATAAATAATGTTAAAATAACAAAGAGATGCGATTATAATAGCCATAAAATCTATTTAAAGACCCAGGAATTAGTTTAAACAAGAATACACAAGACCACCATGGATAAACATTTTTTAACTTAAAAAAACAAAACACAAAAGATTGTGAACAAAATTGGTAGATATTTCATGATTTGGAATGGAACACTATTACCTGAAATCTCCATGTTAGTAGACAAAGTTTTTATTTTATAGTTAAAAGAAGGGAAAACAAAGACAGGGAGGAATACATTTTTTTTTGTAGTTTAAAGATTTATTTATTTATTTGGGGGGGGTTGTGGCAGAGTGCCTTCTGAGCACAAAGCCCCACGTGGGGTTTGATCCCAGGAACCATGAGATCATGCCCTGAGTCAAAACCAAGAGTTGGATGCTCAACCGAATGAGCCACCCAGGTGCCCCAGGAACGTAATTTTTGAGTGCTTAAAGACTATGTTTTAAATTTTCTATAATAGATTCTGTTAGAAATTATTAAAATCAATATTTTGTGTAAGCAACAGAAATGGCATATAACTACTGTTCCAAAAGTCCATTAAAGAATTTTAAAATAAAGTAATAAATACCTGATCTCACACATCCCTAATTATCTACACAACATTGTTCTATGTCTTCATTTCTACTATGCATCCTTTACTAAATAGTATAGTTACACTTCAGATGTCTTCATCGTTCTAAATTTCCAAACCAAGACTAAAATTCAACATTCTCTTCTATGACTATTCTTTTGTCTCCCCTCTTTCAATTCACCATCCTGTAAAATCTACCTTCACAGTCAACATTCTTTATTGTTTGCACATCCATTTCTCTCCTTGCTATACTCATAGTTCTTCTAACCAGTATGGATGTTAACCAGTCTGGCATTTTAGCAACACACATTTAGTATGTAAGACCACTTACCTTTCTACCATTTTTATTTTTTTATTTTTTTTAAAGATTTTCTTTATTGGGGCGCCTGGGTGGCTCAGTCGTTGCAAAACTGTATCTGCTTTAAACAGTCTCGGAAGAAAGTTTGGGAAATAGTTTGGGAAGAATTTATGCTGCAGAAAATAAATGAGATTCATGAGTAGTAAGAATATGATTTATGTATAAATGAACTAACTTCAACATATTCTCTAGTAAGAATATCCTGGTGCTGCTATCTAATTGCTTATTGAATTATCTTTACTTAGAGCCAGCGTTATTAAAGTATTCATTATGGAGTGATACAACCATTTTATTTAACTTGTCTCCATCAGTATTAATGCTCAGGAGGAAACTCAAAATTGGAAAAAGTCAAAAAAATGCTCACTCCTTTAGCAGGCATTTGGATTATAGGCAACCTGCTAGCTGGATTAATCTCCCTGTCCCTATCATCACCATGGAAGACTGGTCTTGTTCAGAAGAATGCTCTGTACATTTTTGTTACCACTTGGCACTCCTTTCTCACTCTTGACCACTCCCTGTTGAGAAGCAGTTTCATTTTATTTATTTAATTTATTCACTCATTCATTCATTTATTCAAAAGACAGTATAGAGCGTCTACCAAGTTTCAAGTAATGAGCCAGATTCTAAAGATGACAATAATGGCATAGTCCCTGACCACAAATAACTCACATTTCAAAGAGCAGACAGAAAAATCAGTAAGACACAATCTATTGTCCATACAGTGACAAGAATAATCTTTAAAAAATATATAAATCCAGTCATGTTACTACATTGTCAAAACCTGTTAATTGCTTTTCATCCTATTCTGATGAAAACTTGAACCTTTAATTACTGTCTCCTGGCTTACAGAGCACTGTAGTACCTGACTCCTTACCTTTTTATTATAATATCCTTCACTCTTCCCCTCACCACCACGATCCAGACCTATAGCCCTTCTTAGTTCTCCACAAAGTCACTACATTTGTTCTACTCAGTGGAGAGGGGAGCTTTGCATTTCTCTTTCTACAGATCTTTGCAAGGCTAGCTTCTTAACACCAATGAAGTATCTGCTAATGTGACTTTTTAAAAAAGATTTTTTCTTGACCAACAAATCTAAATTAGTCACTTCTCCCAATAACATTTTATCATATAATACTTTTATACTTTCTTCAGCACATATAATACTATTTAAAGTAACTTATTCATTTATGTGTTCATTTTTTATCTTGCCCACCAGACAGAGAAAACATCAAAGTTTGGAACTATTTCTGCCCATTTCCATCTACATATTTTACTTTTGCTAATGAGGCATAAATCTCAACCACAGAGGATGCTCTTTTCCAAATTTTTTCCTTCCTTTATACTCTGCCTTAGCTACAGAGGTAGCAGCTGCTCCTTTAAAATTTTTTCTTGGATTCTTTAGAGATCTTATAGCAGCCCAAAAAATGTCCCCTTCAAAGATGTCTATCCCTAATCCCTGGAACCAGAGACAAGCTACTTTACATGGAACAAGGAAACTTACAGATGTGATTAAGGTTATCAATTTTGAGATGGGAAATTATCCTGTATTATCTGGGTCTGTCCAATGTAATTACATGAGTCCTTAAAAATTAAGAAATTTTCCCAGCTGTAGTCAAAGGGAGATATGATGATGGAAGAAGGACCAGAAAAATGTAACATAGGAAAGATTAAATCATAGCTGGCTTTGAAGATGAAGGAAGTGGTCATGAAGCAGAGTATAAGTAGCCTTTAGAAGCTGGAGAAGGAAAGGAAATGGATTCTCCACTACTGGACACAGCCTTCCTGACATCTTAAAGTTCAGTAAAGTACAGGCCAGACTTCAAACAAACAGAACTATAACACTGTAAATTTTTCTACGTCACTAAGTTTGTGGTAATTTGTTATAGCAATAATAGAAAACTCAATACAATTTACTGCTTAATTGTAATTCCCCTTTGGAGTTAATAAGTCTTTGTGTTAAGTTAAATTCTTCATATCCTTCACATTAATATTTTTCCTATTCAAATTAGTGCAATTTCTGTCTCTTGACTGGACAGAACTGGTACTGGCAGTATTTCCAGGAGATAGACCCTCAAAGATGGAATTTTAGTATTGGTTGTGGCCTTGGTTTTGAGCTCAAGTCCCCAGATCCTTTCCAAGAGTGAATAGAATTTGGGTAATGCATGGCATGCAGTGGAATCAAAATTAATGAAACTGCCCCCTGTCACCAATTGTTGAAAATATGCCAACCAAAACAAGTATCTTGGGACTCAAGTGGTTGCCGAACTTGATTGTACGGCACTGTTAGTGACTAAAAATACTGTATAGTATCTTCACAGGAGCATTTACTGAAAGAAAATGCCAAACTCACATCTTTTCGTTCTCAGCTAAAATTACAGTCTGAAAATTAGAGAGCTGGGTTTTCTATTTACTGATTCTCAGGAGTCAAACCGATACCTCACTGATTTCTCAGACAGATTTCATATTAGTATCTCATTGATATTGTTGCACTTATTAGAGATTCCAGATTAAAGGTATTACTTCATGGAGATGGAGGTGGCACTACCAGCTTACTCAGTTGACTGACTGAAACTTGCTTTCATTTGTGGCCTACCATAGATGAGGTTCATATTCCCAAACTCTTGGGCATGATGTAGTGAGGGAATTAAAAAGTCTTAAGGAGGGGCGCCTGGGTGGCTCAGTTGGTTAAGCGACTGCCTTCGGCTCAGGTCATGATCCTGGAGTCCCGGGATCGAGTCCCACATGGGGCTCCCTGCTCGGCAGGGAGTCTGCCTCTCCTTCTGACCCTCTTCCCTCTCATGCTCTCTATCTCTCATTCTCTCTCTCTCAAATAAATAAATAAAATCTTTAAAAAAAAGTCTTAAGGATATAGGAATTAAATTTTATAAGAATTAAAGTCTTAAGGCCATAAGAATGTTGGCATGGATTTATCGCATGTGACCTACAAACTCATCCCAGATACATCCTCCAAAGCAGCACAGGAGATACTCCTTTCACTAAGGCATGGAGAAATACATAAGTGAATTAGGCATTTATGTTTTTGATAGTTAATCTCTTTTATAAGCTTTATATGGCTATTGGAATACTATCATTGAGAAAATATTTTTGATTCCAGTGGATGTTATGCACTCTGGATAACAGAGGCCAAGTGGCAACATTTAACCATCAAAGACAAGATGAGCATATCATCCATTAAAGGCAGCACTGATATACCAGTGATCATTACAAAATAAACAAGCAGCCTCCCAAAGTGCAGCCAGTATTGAAGGGGCTCATGATAATCAGGTAGACAATATGACGTGCTCTGCGGATGTTGGTCAACTTCTTTTCCCAGAAATCCCAGTACTTTTTGAATGAACCCCAAAGTGAAGTGGCCATGGAGGCATAAATGGAACTGCATAAGGGCTCAACATCACAGACATATGTGCCCTTAGTTAACACTAACCTGACAACTGTTCCTACTGAGTGCCTAATCTGCAAAAAGCAGAGAACAACACTAAAATCCTGATATGGCACCAATTCCCAGGGCACTAGCCAGCCACCTGGTGACAGATTGATTATACTGAATCTAATTCATAATAAAAGGGTCAAAAGCCCATCTCACTTGGAATAGACACATACTCTGGATATGGAATTGCTTGTCATGCCAGTAATTCGTCTGCCAGCACAAATATCCACAAACTCATAAATGAATTCCTTACCCATCACCATCGCATTCTGCACAGCATTTATTTCTGGTAAAGGAACTCATTTCATAGCAAATGTCATGCAGCAAAGTCTCAAGGCTATGGAAATAATTGATCTTACCATATACTCCATCACCTAGAATCAGGTGGTCTAATCAGAAGGTGTAATGACTTACTAAAAACTCAGATTTGGTGCCAGCTGGGAAGCAACTGACTTGTCTTAGAGGATGGTGAATATCCTTTGAACGAGAGATCGTAGTACTGTGCTATCTCCCCCAGATCGAAAATACATGGGTCCTGGAATCAAAGGGTAATCACCGCACTGGCTCCTCTCACTCTTCAACTTAATAAGGCACTCCCATAACTTCTGCTTCTCTCCTGAAAACTCTGAACTCTGTTGGTTGGGAGGTATTGGTCCCCAAGGGAGGAATGCTTTCACCATGAAACACAATAATGGTTCCATTAAATTTTAAGGTGGGCCTGCCATTTGGGGCTCTTGATGCCACTGATTCAGCAGGCAGAAAAAAAAGGAGTTATCTTACTGGCTAGAGTGTTGATCCCAATTACCAAGGAGAAATTGGGTAAATGCTATACAATTGAGGGAAAAGAGTACTATATCTAGAATCCAGAAAAATCGCTCAAATGACTTTTAGTACTTAAAAAGAAAATTTAAAAAAACTAAAGCAAGCGAAAAAGGGACTGTTGAACAATCAGATCCTTTGGGAATGGAAATCAGTTTTTGAATAACTTCAACAGGTAAAACCCCAACCAACTGAGGTTCCTGTTGAGAGCAAGGTAGTACAGAATGGTAGTAGAAAAAGGTAGTCATAGGCCAATTACAGACTTGTGAGCGGTTATGGAATCAAGATACATAGTAGCTTTGTTTCTTTTCTCTTTGCTTGTCTATGCATGTGTTTATATATGTTGGTTATATTCTTCTTCTATATCCTTGTACAGAAGGACAGAATTTGAAGAGTAATTTAGTAGAGCTAGCAATGGATAAAATGACTCTTGGTAATCATTTTCTTCACATTTCAGGGAATAGTTGACAACTTTAATTGTAGTTCTACCTGGTTAAATGGAAACATAGAGTTGTTTTGTTACTATAACCAAAGGAGTGGACTGTGCCACTTAACAACTATTTGCCTCTAGGCTAAAAATTCTTCTTTGCTTTGTTTGTGACCCTCAATCTGAATCTTGCAAACATTTCTACTTTGCCAGTTGGCACAATGTTAAACTGTAAGTAAAGAGAACAAGAGGGGCACTGGACGGCTCAGTGGGTTAAGCATCCGACTCTTAATTTCAGTTCAGTCATGATCTCAGGGTCTTGAGATGGAGTCCCATGTTGGGCTCCACACCCAGTATGGAGCTTAAGATTCTTTCTCTCCATCTCCCTTGACCCCTCCTTCTCTTTCTGCCTCTCTCTCTCTAATAAAAAAGAAGAAGAACAAGAACAACAACACTGCAAGAGGGATGGTTCTAGCCCTGGTATGCTTTTGCTCCTGTTCGGCACTGCACAGCCACCACTGGTATGCAGGACATCCAGTGGCATTCACTCTCCATGAGTTTCATAGGTAGTGTAGGCAAGGTGGGGGGACTCCCAGGGAATTTCAATTGCACCCCAGCAGGCTTGCACACAAGATTTACCAGATACCCAGTGAAAAGCTTCTCAGCAAGTCTTGATGCCACTCCAGTGGGAAGCATCTCAGGATGTCTTTCTGGTGCCCCAGTGGGTGGCTTCTAGGCACATCATTCCCCATCAGGCAGTTTCCTATTTGCCAGAGCCCTTGCAAGTGGCTCCTCAGCCAAATTCCCTACCATCCAATGGGACTACATACAGATTCTTTCCAGGAAGGTATGAATCTCAGTCTTTGGGGTGGGAAATCTTTTCCAACTTTGTTTCTTCCTTTGGTTAAGCTCTCAGCCCTAGAAGTAGTAGCTGGTCTCTGTATCTATTATTCTTGTATTCTATAGGGTTCTCTTTATCCCTTAATAGTAGCTGCCTGTAATTAGTTAATAATTCTTTAAATTAAATGTTCTATGTTCATTTCTGTGTTCTGACTGGACCCTGATTAATACATACACCCATTTACATAAGCTTTGCAAAAACAAGGACTTAGTTTGTTTTGTTTCCTGCTATACCCCGAGAGTCTAGAACATTATCTGATATAGTGTAGCATATCAATAAATGTTTGTTGAAATAATCAAAGTACTGGCTCATTAGATGTTGTAAATTGAAGATAAATGAGTCAAAGATGGCATCCATGTTATTGTTACAAGAATCTGAGTGGATGGTGAGGTCATTCTTTGAGAGAACTCATAAGTCAGATTGGATTCAGATGAACATAAGAGGTTACAGATTTAAAATATTAATCAGCAAAAGGACACAGGATATTGACTAACTGACTAGAGTGTGTAAAATGCCCTGGGAAACATCACAGAAGGTATTAACAGAAGAAGTAAAAACTTTATGAGAAGCAGCAGCTAGAATCAAAAACATAAGAAAATGGTGATGTGGAAATAAAATACTTCCCATGCTCTCTATGCTCAACTCCCACTCAAATACCAACTTATTACAGATAAATGTGTTTCTCGTGTCACTGAAATAAATGTCATTTACAACAATCTCTTGGCTCTTCACATAATTTTCTTTCAATACAAAAATAGATAATCACAAGCATATTTTTCTTGTAATTTAAGAAATAAATACCTACAAGGATATGCATAGACCAAGTCACAAAGTTGAGACATAGAAAGGCTAATAAAAATTAGCTATCAAATCAGTACAAACATAATCACAAATATAATCAACTCATTACAAATTACATTTAAAAAATCAAATTCAGTAAAAAAATAAAACAGATGTAATTTTTAACTACCAGATTTACAAAGATTTAAAAGTGATAACTCCTTTACGAGTAAAGATACAGTGAAAGAGTCACACTCTCACACAAGTCACATAAGTATAGACTGGACTAACAGTTACCAATATGAATCAAAAATATTTAGAAATGTGCATTACTTTATATTCAGAAATATTTCTGGAAATTTTTCCTATGAAAATAAATAAATGTTAAGATTAAATATATTTAGGTAATTGAAATATTTAATAATAGGAAAGTAAAAATAAATTATGACATACAAAGATTCCATGTCATGATTAAAATGTTATAGAAACACATTTATTAGTATATGTATAGTCTGCTCAGATTGCTATAACAAAACACCACAGTCGAGGTGACTTAAGGAACCGAAATTTATTTTCTCATAGTTCTGGAGCCTGGAAGTCCAAGATCAAGTTGCCAGAAGGGTTGGTTTCTGGTAAGAACTCTTTCCTAGGCTTGCAGAGAGCACCTTCTCACTGCATCTCACATAAACTGTTCTCTATGCTCAGAGAGAGTACTCTGGTACCTCCTCCTCTTCTTACCAAGGACACTAAACCTATCAGACTAGAGCCACAGCCTTATGACCTCTTTTAACCTTAATACCTTCTTTAGAGACACTATTTCCAAATATAGGAACACTGGGGGTTGGGGTTTCAATGA
This sequence comes from Zalophus californianus, assembly GCF_009762305.2. Taxonomy (NCBI): domain Eukaryota; kingdom Metazoa; phylum Chordata; class Mammalia; order Carnivora; family Otariidae; genus Zalophus; species Zalophus californianus. The sequence goes on along the minus strand of NC_045598.1, from coordinate 139,847,718 downwards.
ATGAGGGGGAGGACACAATCTAGTCCATAACAATGTGTAAAGATGATCAGTGATATATCAGTAAATATAAAGGGAGGTTATAAATTATGTAAAAAGTTCAATCTCATTTTTTAACAATAAAAGCAAAAAATTTATATACCTCGATGTTAATCATCAAAGTCCAAGAGTATTAAGTTATGGATCATTTTACTATTCATACTTGTTCTTAATATTTTCTATTTCTTAATATAAGGAACTTCAGCTTATTGTGTAGTAAGAAAAAAATGGCATTTAATATTAAATAAATGTACACAGCTTAAATAAACATGCATCAGTATTCCATGTCATCATATTTCACTAATTCTTCTTGTTGAGGTTAGTTGGGGCAATATGCAAATGGATAAAAGAGCATACACAGTATTATACATGTAAAATCAATCTAAGTGAAATAAATCTCAGTGGAAAGCTGCTCTGGAAAATGGTGAATTAAAGATGGGTGTTGGGGCGCCTGGGTGGCTCAGTCGTTAAGTGTCTGCCTTTGGCTCAGGTCATGATCCCAGGGTCCTGGGATGGAGCCCTGCTTTGGGCTCCCTGCTCTGCAGCTGCTTGTGCTTCCTCTCTCGCTGTGTCTCTCTCTGTCAAATAAATAAAATCTTAAAAAAAAAAAAAGATGGGTGTCAAGGCAACACATTACTAAGGATTTTGAATAGATAAGAAGGTCAGTGGGAGACACCTGGTATTTGTTCTAGCCTAATGTGGACTGGCCACACACAGCTGTGAGAAGATAGAAGAAAGATGTTTAAGTTCTTTATCTGACAGTCTGTAGGTAGTCCTCACATAGCTGGCTTTTATGAGAAAGGTCATCATAACTATTTTATTACTCGCTATTATTTAATGACATTCTTCCTGTTTAACCTCATTGTCCTAGGATCTTCCAAAAAAAGGCAAAACTCGGAAACAGCATTTTCCTACATTTGTATTTAGGTGTATCTATACTCCCAGGAGAAAATTCTAGAGAGAAATCCGCTAGTATTGGTAAAACAGTGTTCAAATGTTGTCTCAACTAACTCAAATCATTTTCAGTGTAGAGCCAAATTCCACTTTTACCTTGGGAACTATAGGTGCAGAAGTTTGCAAAGAGACACTTATAGCACAAGGTAAATCTAAAACCCTAATGTGCAGATAATGAGGCAGATTTTTATAAACTTTTTTTCAGAGGCTATATTTGTAGAGAAAGTTATTTTTTCCTAGCAGTTTCCACTTAGGACAATAAAATTTCTTGTTGCCATAAACTTCCAGTACATTTCTCTGCACACAGTGGGTGCTCAGCAAATGTTGCTGACTAAATTGCTTTAAGGATTGAAGTGAAGTGTGATTATTTTCAGTTGGTTGCCATAGGAACAGCAGAAAACCTATTGTTGAACTCAGCCTCTTTTGATTATCTCCCCCAGGTAGATGAGAAAACCTGAGCGAGAAGCTGGCTGAACCCACACTGAGAAGTCCTTCACTGACCCTGACCACATTGCATTATAATTAATTATTTTGTGTTTCTCTGCTTTGGCTCCCTAATTAGATTCTTTATTTCTGCAGAAGAAATAACATTTTTTATTGTCTACTCTGAGCCAGTGATTTGCACACATTCTCCCCCAAATTCCGCAAATAGGTAACATTAATTTCCATTTTTACAAAAGGGGAGTTTTTAAAAATTAGTGGAAAGTGTCATGTCAGGCAATGGGCTCTGGTGTGTTGATTTCGGCAATAGTAAGAATTGGAGGTTGCCATTTTGTACATTTGTTATGCTTCTTTATTGCTCAATACAGTGAGCATTTGAAGATCAATAATAACAAAAAACTCAACTCTTGAACTGGTATAATGTCAAATTTTCAAGCAATCTTTGGGAGTGTCTAAGTCAAACTTTCTCATTTTTATATTTACATGTCTACATTTTAAACTTAAGCCAATAAGTAGGACTTTACACACCTTCTCAATATCTCAACATTATTTTCAATGATTAGGTAACTGAGATTTCTAGAGATTCCCTGGTCAGATCATAAACAGGTATAAGCATATGGACTTTTAAGGACTAATTACAGAACAGTGATTCCCAAACCAGGATGGACAAGTATACTAAAGGATTTTTTGGAAATTACAGAAATTAAGTGCCACCTTAGATCTATTTTATTTAAATTTCTGGCAATGGAATCACAATTAAAACCAGATAAATAGAACACTACTGTAACATTGTATGTCAACCATACTCAAGTAAAAGAACCTCTTTTAATAAAATTTAAAAAACAGATTAATACACTTGATTCATCTGTTTCTGATAGATATGTGTAAATTTTTGCTTGTAATTCTTTAAGTTCTTGCTTTATACATGGTTGTGGATTTGTCCTTTTCTGAAAGTTTATAATTCTGTAAGTTTTTGTTTTATACATTTCTAAACTATATTGCTAGATATATCTAGGGAAATTAATTACTATATATTTTTGGTGTATCATCTTTCCTATTATTTTGTAGTATCTTTTTCCCCTGTAATTAATGAACTTGATAATAAAATGTAAAAAAAAAGACTTAAAATAGAAATTCTAAGCCACTATAAACAAAAACAACAAGCCTCCCTATTTTGATTGTGATATCCAATTCAAAGAAAGAATTACTGTTCTAGGATACTGAATAGATATGAGTAAATATAAGAGATTTTAAGTGTTAGGTGAAACTATCTCTTCAATTATTTTGATCTAATGTAAAGATTTTTAAATAAAAATCTCATTCATCATAAAAGAACAAAGAGAAAAATGGCCTAGTCATAGGAGTAATAAGCTAAAAATGGAGAAGATTGAGATGAGTAGGAAAGTAAAAACAAAATAAGACAAACTGAGGTATATACTGAATTTCAGTATTTTTCAGTACTGACTGAGTTTTGTATAAGTAATTTGAAAAGTACAGAATTTTTTTTATGTATAAAGGGAACATTTTATTTTAGAAATACATTTTATTTTTTATAATAAAAAAGTCACTAAAAAACACTGAAGAAAATATGATCAACTTTATAATTTAGAAGTATAATTTAGAAGTAAAGTATAATTTAGAAATACAGACACCGGAAAGATTAGAAACTAGAATTTGCCGACACAGTACAGAACTTATTTTGTTAATTTAAATATTACAAAGTAGTAGGATGAGAAATAAGATAAGGCAATTAGTTACATTCAGAATAAGTATGATTTGGCAATTGATTGGTAATCCAAAGTAAACAGAGAAAGAAAGATATTCAAGATGGTCATTTCCTTTTCAGGACTGGCAAGATGGTAACATAATTAAGGGAAGAAAAAAATATTCATTAGTTGGCTTATCAGTCTGGCACATTCTTTGGGAAAGAAATGGCATGTTCAAATTTGGTAATTCGAGGAGAATTTAATTGAGACTACCCACCACTTATAAAAATGTGGCCAAGGAGCAGGTAAACTCTAGTTAGAATTTAATATATCTGAGATAGAAACAATGGGCCTCTGCTCAGACTAAAGCCTAAAATGAAGAGAGGAGAAAGCACTTTTTACAACTAAGAGACTGAAAGAGCCAAATGAACTGGGTCTTGGAAGAGGAGCAGGACTCAGCTAGCCAACAGTGACCCAGAAGGTAGGACCCAAAAGAAGGAATATCCTGACTTCTCTCTTCTCTCTCATGTGATCCCTGGCAATTCTGTCCAAAGGCAAAACTCAACTAGATGTGGGAGAATAAGGTCCCTCGATGTAGAACATACATATCAGCCTCCTGAGGCAGAGAGAAGGGTAGAAAAAAGTGGTGAGTGGAGTTAAACATTCAGCAGAGGCCACATAAAATGAACAGTCTGATTTTCGCCTGATAAGATTCAAAATTCTGAAGGACAGATGTTGAACTACAATGCAAGTCTGATTCTCAGAACTGAAGTTAGAGTGGGAAACAATTTAAGGGCCATCTAAGTAAGGATTTATGAGAATGCAGCACAATAAATGAAGGGTTTCAAAAACAAAATTTTGGCTTACACTTCCAAATAAATTAGTGAAAAAGAGGATCAAATGCAGATAAACTATACATATTGAGGGCCTAAAAAGAAGACACAAAGCCAGGTCTATGATATATACATGGTCTGTAGTGTGGTACCTGCCTTCATTCATTTCAGTTTTTTAAGAGTGAAAACTTGTTGGGCGCCTGGGTGGCTCAGATGGTTAAGCGTCTGCCTTCGGCTCAGGTCGTGATCCCAGGGTCCAGGGATCGAGCCCCACATCGGGCTCCTGGCTCAGCGGGGAGCCTGCTTCTCCCTCTCCCTCTGCCTCTCTCCCTGCTCGTGCTTTCTCTTCTCTCTCTCTCTCTCTGTATCTCTGTGTCTCAAATGAATAAATAAAATCCTTTAAAAAAATAAAATAACTTTAAAAAAAGAGTGAAAACTTGTACACAAGTTTTAACAAATCATGATAGTAAGTAATTAGTAACTTTTATGACAATGGTAAAAATAAAATGCTACAGACCTTCAGAGGAGATTCTAATTTGCCAGAATTGATCAGGAAAATCCTCAGGTATGAATTAAGAAATAGAGATGACTATTAATTGTAGTAGCTACTGCTGTCCCATCATGTCTCTTGAGCCAATACAATTTCAGTGTAAGTGGCCCAAATATCAGCCAGCAGCACTGAGGGCTTTTTCTGGCTGCCCAGCCCTGCTCTGCCCCTACACGAAAGGCTAGACCTGCTAGAGAATTAATGCCCCCTGGAATATAACCTCAACCAACATCTAATGAGAAATGACAGATAATGCACCTTTTATCTCTCCCATATAGCATAATATTTCCTACACTAGTTTCCAGAGTTCTCCAGTGGAACCAAGCTTCAGAAGTTCACAGTTGTAACCTGCTTGATAACACACCTTTTTAACTGGTTTCTGTCCCTTCCCACATCACTTTCTCATGTTGTTTCCCGGGATCACCACACAGGTAGGTCATGTGAACTTGAATCCTTGACTCTCTCCAAGACGACCCAAATTAAGACATTAATATTAACTAATATTTGCAGTCTATATAGTGTGGAATCATTGAAGAAGCTTTCTCATGCTTGGTATATTTTATTGTTTTCACCAAAGCATTTCTAATCATAGAGAAAAGGTAGCTTAGGGCAATGATGTAATTTTTTTAAAAACTATGTCTTGGGTTCATCTCACCTTGTCACTTCTGTGTGTATCTGCAATGACTTAGCCTCTCTAAACCTCAGTCAGGTTCCTAAATCACTAAATAAGAAAATGTCATTCACCTCACATATTATGAGGATTAAATGAGACTAAAAATATAATGCACTTAACACAGTACTTGGGAAATGGAAAGTATTAGAAGCCAATGTTGGTTAATATTTTTAACATTTTAATAATCAATTATGAGTAGTACTAATATTTGAGGAGAGTAAATTCATACCCTTAAGATGTGTCAGAGCAGAAATTAAAGAAAAATGCTACAAAAATTCTTGTTCTAGCTTTAATATTTATTCACTTTTTAATATCTTTTTAAAAAAGATTTTATTTATTTGTTAGAGAAAGAGAGAGAGCACAAGCAGGGGGAGCGGCAGAGGCAGAGGGAGAGGAAGGCTCCCCGCTGAGCAGGGAGCCCAATGCGGGACTCGATCCCAGGGCCTTAGGATTATGACCTGAGTTGAAGGCAGACGCTTAACCAACTGAGCCACCCAGGCGCCCCCACTTTTTAATATCTTATTTAAGACAAGCAACTTCCCCACTCAAGTCTCACCAAGTCTCTGAGCAACTCAGAACTAAACCATGATATGTTAGTTAGCCTCAGACTATGCTTCTGCCATCATTTCTGCTGGAAATGGTGCTCTATCTTGCCCTAACCCTCTTACCAATTTTGATTGCCAAGCCTCAAAGTAGCTCCTGCTTATCACTTTCTACTAAGAGCTTGATCTTTTCTCTATCCAGGAATACCCAGCTGCTGACTAAAAAAACTTTTTCCACCTACACAAAGCTTCAAGGAACCAATTCTAAATCACCTGACTTCAAGTGTCTCTGCCTTACAAACGGCTCATCCCTGCTTCAGTCTACGTCAAACTAAAAATGCAGATGTCTGTTTGGACACAAAAACTAGAAAGATATACCCAGGGCCACTGTCATTAAAATGTCATCTTCTGCTCCCATCTCTCATCTCCCATCTCTCAAGATGGAAATCTCTATCCTAAATTGTATTCAGAGCTCTCCCAGTACATGGATCTGGGTTTAAATGAAGAAGAAATCAGTGCAAATATGGCCTTGGTCCCTGGAGCATCAGTTCAGGGGCAGTTGGTAGCAAGACCTTCCAGTATATAGTTCCAGTATGAACTATATGGTGGCTCCTGTAACTGGTAATGATGTTAGAATTCGTAGAGCAGAAATTAAGCAAGGGATTCATGACATCATTTTGTGTAAGGATCAAGATGGAAAAATAGGGCTCAGGCTTAAATCAACAGATAATGGTGTATTTGTTCAGCTGGTCCAGGCAAATTCTCCAGCCTCGTTGGTTAGTCTGAGATTTGGGGACCAAGTACTGGGGACCAGATCAATGGGGAAAACTGTACAGGCTGGAGTGCTGATAGAGCACACAACGTGCTCAAACAGGCTTTTGGACAGAAAATTACTATGACTGTTCATGACAGGCCCTCTGAACGGACAGTTACCATACATAAGGATACTACTGGACATGTTGGCTTTATCTTTAAAAATGGAAAGATAACATCCATAGTGAAAGATAGTTCTGCAGCCAGAAATGGTCTTCTCACAGAACATAACATCTGTGAAGTCAACAGGCAGAATGTCACTGGGCTGAAGGATTCTCAAACTGCAAACATACTGTCAACAGCTGAGACTGTAGTTACTATTACAATCATGCCTGCTTTTATCTTTGAACATATTATTAAATGGATGGCACCAAGAATTATGAAAAGCCTGACGAAAAACCATTTCTGAGTTTTAAAAGTCTTGGCACAATGGAAACTTCACTGAACTTCTCCAATTTACTTCTTGGGCAACTTAACTTTATATTATGCAAATGAAGCTTTCTAGGAGCCAAAGAGCATCTGCTGCATGAAGACCTTTCTATCTTACATTATGGCTGGAATCTTACCGTTTTGACTGGATATCTTGTTCACACTTCAAGATCATTGTAGCCTTATCCTGGTTTTACAGATGTGAAACTTTGGACAGATTTACTGATTTTCATAGAGTAGTTTCTCTACTGGAAACCCAATGCTTTTACAAGCCATTATTAGAATGACTGACACAGGCTTAGCTGTGTGTTAGAACCAATCACCTTTATCTTACATATCAAGTAGTGCTGTTCATATTCCTACAGTTCTATGGTATAACTGCATTTTTAATGTGTTACCATAGTACATGTAGAATGACTGCTTTTGATGGGTTTTTTTAGTTTTCTGCGTGTGTGTGTGTGCACATGCGTGTGCCTGTAAAACACCAATTAAGTATACTGGTTTCATTCCATGTAAGCATTATACAGTGTATGTAGGTTGCAAGGGATTGTGTTGATCATCATTTAATTCTAACTACCTTTACTTAAAATGCTTCAACTGTCGCCTTAACTGTTAAGCATCTAGAATAAAAGCCAAAATATAACTACTGCTGCCTTTCTTTTTTTCTTTTTTTTTTAAGATTTTATTTATTTATTTGACAGAGAGAGACACACCGAGAGAGGGAACACAAGCAGGGGGAGTGGGAGAGGGAGAAGCAGGGTTTCCTATAGAGCAGAGAGCCCGATGCAGGGCTCGATCCCAGGACCCTGGGATCATGACCTGAGCCGAAGGCAGATGCTTAACGACTGAGCCACCCAGGCGCCCCTATTGCTGCCTTTCTAAAACCCAAAATGCAGTTCTATGTTAAACTGAAATGTACACTAGCCCAGAACAATTTAATGGTACATACTGAGCTATATAGCATAGCTGCTTAGTTGCATTTGAGATTTTCTAGTCTATTGTGTGATGGAAATTTCTTTCTTCTAAAAGTTACTGGTATTACTTTCTGAGAAATGAATCACTATATATTAAATGTAAAAATTCTTATACCAAATAGGAAAAAACAATGTCATCTTTGTAAGAGTTAGGAAAAGACAACCACTGTGAGAAACTCCTATAAGGAAAAAGGCATCTCTTTGTCTGGACTGATGAGGACCTGTGCTGTGTGTGCAAACTGACAAGCAGAGCAGACAGGTTTTAACCCTCACCTTCAACTCCCAGATCAGAGTTTTGTGTAACTGCGGTAGCTGCCCAGGCTGATCATAAGTACTTGGCCAACACTACCACAGCATCAGGTCCTCTTGCTCCTTCTGGAGCATATTTCCATCCCCGTTACCAGCACAGCTTGTGGCCAAAACTCTTGGGTTTTGATGGGTAAGGTTTTCAAATGAATTTACCGTAACAATTCTTCAAGTCCAATTTATGTCTGTGTTTTCTCCCAAATATACCAATATCATGAGATATTAAACTTTCCTTCTACAATTGGTGTGTACCTTTAGGGGTCAATTTGATATGACTAATTTTCAAGGTAAAACCATGAAATAGTGGCAGGGACAAAATACGAGCACCTTTCATTTAGCACATGAATAAAGGTGACCGCTTCAGTAATAATCGCAAATAGTCTGAACAAACCATCCCTAAATGGAAAGGTTATCTCAGTTTAATTGTAACTACCTTCATTTGAAGTAATAAAATATAGTCACCTAATGAATATCTTATATGAAGACTCAGTCAATTAAAATCTTTGATGGTACATAAAAACTTGCACTGCCTATTCAGTATTTTGATTTTTATCAATTTCTGGATAGAGTTTTAGTATCTTCGTATTTTCTGAGGAAGCTATCTGAACTTCTCAAATTTCTAAACTTTAAAAATTACATGCCACATTTAGCTGTAAGCACTCTCTTGACTGTAGGTTGGTGTTTTTGGTGAAAAATGAAAACTATTTTGATCATTTTCTCCCCTTGGTGAAATTTTAGTAATTTCTATCATGGATATCTAGGGATGAATCATTAATTTCATGAATTAGTATTAGATTAGGGTAGAATACAACTTGAGCTCTTTATGTTTTATGCTTTATTTCCTTAAAGTATTCAAACTGAGACCTTTAGAAAGTCTTACATGGTCTGTACTTAAAAATAAGTAGTTGGACAAAACAAAGGCCATTATGAGTTACAATTATCATATAATTAAAGGTATTCTATCATTTGTAAGAAACAAAATCTTGTCACATCATAGAGAGAGTGTTCTTTAGCCTGTCAGTTGCAATCAATATAATTAATACATCTAGCTGTAAGACTGTTGTTGTTGTTGTTGTTAATACTGAGGTCTTTTCCTAATTTCACATTTAAATGTTTGTTCTTTTGGTTCCTACCTTTAGTCTGCCTGGTCATTCTTGTCTGTTCCAAAATTTAAAAGTATATATATATGTGTGTGTATATATATATTTCTTAGTCTTTAGTCTTAGAATTTGCACATATATTCTTTCTAATAAATATAATTCATTACATTAAAAAAATCAAATTCAAAATGAGCATTTCTTCTCGTTATCTACTGCTGTGTAACAAACTGCTCCAAATTTTAGTGGTGAAAAGCAACAATTTTAATATCTCACAATTCAGGGAGCCAAGAACTTAAGCAAGTGAGACCTATGGGTGATTCTTCTATTCCACGTATTATTGACTCTGGTCACTCAGTGATATTCAACTGGAAGCTCCACTTGTCTTCATTGCCCAGGATAGCCTCTTTCATATCCCTGGTGCAATGACATGGATAGCTAGAAGCCTGGGCTTGGCTGGAGCCCTCTGCTCATGAAAACTCGGAATTGCTCCACTTGTCTTCTCCACAGAAAAATCTAACTTCTTACATGATAGCCCAGGACTCCAAAAGGCCAAGGGAGCCTCCAGTCTTCTTAAAAGCAAGGCCTGGACCTGTCATAGCTACATTTCCACCATACTGCATTGCTCAATGCAGTCATATGGAAGCCCACATTCAAGGAGAAAAAAAAAAAAAAAAAAAAAACAGAATCCATCTCTAGATAGGAGAAATGTCAAAGAGCTTGTGGTTATCTTTAATGTTCTGATGACATCTGCACATATTACACTGTAGAGTGACACTTCCTCCAAATTTCTATTTCTTTTGGGCTATGCATCTAAGCATATCTGAGTCACAAGAACGGTTCCTGATAGATCCCATGGCTGTAGGGTCACTTTCGAGGAGAAGACAATATGATAAATCTTACCTTAACCTCCAGAAAATTCTTTGCCTAAAAGCAAATTCAATGAACCATGTCTCTGCTTCATGATTTCTGAAAGCCATTGTTGATGTGTTCAGTGGCAGGCTGACTCTGTCTTTGTCCTCCTGCCTTTAAGCACAGCAAGAAAGAGAATCACAATCTCTACTGCCTAATCAATGGAATCAGTCAGGCTCTTCCCATAATCAGATAAACCTGGGTCCCAAAGTCACTCTACCTGTTATTTGAATCTACGTATTCACCTATTTAGCTCACAAACCAATAGTTTATTTTTTTCTAAGATTTTATTTATTTATTTGACAGAGCGAGAGAGCACAAGCAGGGGAACAGTGGAAGGAGATGGAGAAGCAGACTCCCCGTCGAGCAGGGAGCAGGGAGCCTGATGCCCGGCTGGATGCAGGGCTGGATGCAGGGCTGGATATGGGGCTCTTTTCCAGGACCTTGAGATCATGACCTGAGCTGAAGGCAGACACTTAACCATCTGAGCCACCCAGGGGCCCCCACAAACCAATAGTTTAAAGATTGATTCGATTTGCAGGCCTTTATCAAGCTAGTATAGTTACTGCCAATTGGAGTTAGTAGTGATTGATTGGCTTTTATCTTTTCTACCTATATTTAAATGACCATGAGTCATTTATCCAATGTATGGTAGCAAAAATCTTTTCAAAAATTTTGCCCAAATTTTCAAAGATTTTGCCCGATTGCTGCTTCTGTCCTCCAATAAAAACAAGCACAGAGTATTTAGAACATACCAATATTACTGAGAAAAATCTTAGCTTTTGTTAACTAAAGTAAATTGAATTAAATCAGTTTTTAGTTATGTTGATGATCTGTGGCAATTAATGGAGAATAAACGAACTCAATAGAAGAATAAATAGATATAAATAGAACATAATTCCTTTAATAGCATATTTAATTCCTTGAATCTGGGAATACTTGCTTTACCATTTCTTCTTTTATTTTTTTCTTGCCTATTTGTCTTCCTCAGAGAATTAAAGGAGATCACATATAAAAAGATATCAAGGTTATAGGTTGATCATCTTTGTAACTTTTGGGTAACATGTACTGAAAGAAAATAGGTGGGGTCATCCAGATGGTAAAGCTTTATATTATACTCTAATACTTAATGTGAGTAACAATTTCTGAAAATAAGACACTTTTGTCTTATTCCCTACTTACTGCTCTAAATATTCTTCATTTTTATGATGATGCATTTTTAAGCATCCTTTCTATAGCCATGACTTCTTGCCCTTCATTGAGCAGACAGATTTTCCAGAATGAATGCCAATGCTCCCTTATTCATTGTAATTCAAATGAGTGTCTGATAAATGATGAATGTGAGTGAACATTAAGTTTAAATTAATTGAATAGGGCAATCAGATATGGCTAAGTAGTTGGATGACACTTGCATGGAAAATAAGCTATGTTTCTGGGCAATAATTTTTAGTCCATAATTTCAAATATATGTGATATGATATCCAAAGTAGAATTACATAATGTTAAGACAGTCACAGTAATAATTTCATCTGGATATTAGAATTGCAAGATATGTCTCCTGAAGAAGATTATTCATTTTGGAGCAATGTCATTATTCAAACAATTTTAAAACAAGTATAGCACATTGGCACAGATTTAATTAATTTAATAAATTTTTTGTTGCTTTATATTAGTTTTCCAATGTTTGTAAAATGTGCATTATTCACCAAATAAAATATAAAGTTTTACTTTTTTACATTTTCATGTTCTCTTGGTATTTCCAATATTTATGTAAACATCTGAATGAAAAAATCATAATCGCAATTTTATAGTATGCTTTCTATAAATATTAATGGAACATCTGCCTAATACCATTTAAAGTCCTTAAAAATGTTAGTCACAGATTTAGTAGAAATAACATTGTTTACAAAATCAAAAATGTAACTTCATTAAAAGTCATTGTGTCTTGACTTTACAACATGCATGCACATGATTTTGATTTTTTGAACTTTTGATAAGAACTAAAAAGTTATTTGCACTAAGAAGTCTGCTAAGAGAAATAGAAAATTAATACATTAATTAATAAGAGATAAAAGGCAAAGACAATTATAAAGCTGTCTACATACCTAGGCTTTTATTTTGGCTTTGCCACTACCTTTCTGGGTGATCTGGAACAAAGCTCATAATCTCAGTTACCTCATGTTTAAGATTAAGGGCAAAGAATCTAAGGCCTCCTCCAGTGCCAGTTTTCTGATTCCAGAAGTTTGTCCTGATTTCATTAATCTAATTTTACTCTCTGGCTTGGAGGTGATTACAATTAAAGTACACGTGAACAAACTGTAAAGCAAGAAAAGTGCATCCTTAATAATCCCTCCCCCATCAGTCTGCCTCTAACATTCTGGGACGCAGGGTAAGAGATTTTTTTAAAAAGCCCATGCACCACTGAAGTTATAAATCAAACTATCGAACTGCTCAACTGAATACGTTCTTTATTCCCATATCATTAAAATAACTTCAGACTGACCTCAAGGTTCAAATTCCATGCCTAATGGTAGAGGCACTATCTCCATCCTCTTCTCACTGTAGATTCAACCCATCCCACGAAGGATCCTGTGGGCATGTGTGCAAAGGCCCCTGTATGCTTTCAAGCTCTGTTCACACCTTCCACAAAGAACTGTCCATGCATGCTGGGCCTACGGGGCACCTCTCAGGAGGACAAACATATTTAAATACAAATTTTCAAGGTCTACTAACTAATGATATAAGGACTCTTGGAAACACAATATCTTGACTCAAGTGAAACAATCTCTATTTTGAGGGTCCATGGTAAAATGTCAGATCAAGAAATAAAGTTCCCCATACATTTCTAGATTTAGATAGATTTAAGCATAGATTTAGATAAATTTAAACCTATTTAATATGGAGATACATATTCCTTAGAATATGGAGACTTCCTTTCATGGGGGAAAGGCACTGACACAGATTGGTTATATTTAATATTCTTAAGAACATTAGTGATAATGACAATGATTAAAAGACTCAAAATTTATGTTACAGTAACCCCATTGTCTCTTGTCCTAGATTCAAGAACTTCACAAAACAAATATTTTCAATTTTGAGAATTTCAGACCCTCTTTATATCACAGGGGCTACTACAAATCCCATCTGACACCAATCTCATCATTGTTCAACTAATCTTTCATATGTTTTTTGAAATGCAAATATGGCTATGTATTTCCCTGCTTGAGTCCAATAATTGTTCCGAATTGCCTGTGAGGTATAGCTCAGTGTCTTAAAGCTGCATACAATCTCTAAGATTTCACCCTTACCTAACATACCCTTTTATCTCCTAACAGCTCTCTCCACTCCTTATGATCTCATGAAGGGTTCATGTTGACTTATTCAAAATTCAGCTAAGACATCTCAATGGGATTTTTTATTTTTTTGCCTTTGCAGTTGCAGTTAAGGAGTTCCTCCTTTGTATTCTCACAGCACTTATAACTTACAAGTTTGTATTCTCACAGCATTTATAAATACTTTTGTCTTATTCCCTACTTACTGCTCTAAATATTAATTTACTTTGAATAAAAGAGTCTTTACATGTGTAGAGCTTAGTATTGGTGCTAAAATAAGTTTTCAATGAATTTTTGTTGACTCAAGTAGTGATACTATTGACTCCTGAAAGAACAGTGAGAAACAAGAAGGAGCAAAGCAATCAGACATTTCTTAGTTGACTATCCTCAAAATGTTCAGTATGATGTGAAGTCACCATACTTCCTGAAGCAAATATGGATTTGGGCATGTAAAATGAACACAAAATAAAATATTTGAAATCAATTTCTAAAATGTCAGGTATATGATCATGATATACTAAATATTAAACCTTTGGAGATGTGGGTCCTGTTTTCTGTAAATAGTGTACTTTATAAGCAAATCTATCATATTGTCAGAGTCTTGCTAAAAGAATAAATGAATGTATTGCTACATTCCAATGAAAATGGCAAAGCAGATATAATAGCCATCAACAACAACAATTAAAAACCATGTGAGGGAAGCCTGGTTCCCTCAGTCGGTTGTGCATCTGCCTTCAGCTTAGGTTGTGATCCCAGGGTCCTGGGATCAAGTCTGACATCGGGCTTCCCTGCTCAGCAGGGAGCCTGCTTCTCTCTCTGCCTGCCACTCCCCCCACCGCTTGTGCTCTCTCTTGCTTTCTCTCACTCTCTCTGACCAAAAAACAAAAACAAAAAAATACCATGTAAAATTCAACAAAATATAGAACATTTAAATATAGAACTGAGACTACAAAAAGTAAAGGAAATGCCTAAGGACCAAAAGCCAAAGTAGTAAAGAAAAGGAGAAGCTAGAGTTGGGGTTGAGGCACTGGGTAGCAGATCTGGATAGTTAGGTGTTTCCAGAGACCTTCCTACGAAGTTGATATCCTTAAGGGTCTTCAGATTCACTGAATTTCCTTTCCACAATACAAAGAAAAAATATTTCCTTATGGTACTGAATTTGTACTAAACTTCACCTGCATAATCTCAAAAACCCAGAACAAGGATATTGAATTATAAGAGGGATCCTGAATGGTTGGTGCTAAGGAACATGTTGAAGAAGAAAAAGCAAAGACCCTCTGGAAGAATGCTCTCCTAACACAAGCCTCACATGATTTCTACATATAGAGCCCTGACACACAAGACGTAGCAATTCAAAACAACAAAGAGTACAAAAAAAAAAAAAAAAATAGCGAAATGATCACACAAAGAAACAAAGATCATAAAAGGAAACATTTCCAGATAGGAATTTATCTCTAATAATCCTCAAGAAGGAACTTTTAAGGAAGGTACTTTAAGAAAAAGGAAATAATCCTGAGCTAACAGACGTATAGTGTTAAAAAATTGTAAACAGGTGCACAAATCTATAGTAACACTGATGGTAGAAAATGGTAATAGGGGGTCTAATTTAGAGAAATAAAACACAGGTTATCTTTAAAATATGGTATTCAAATACCCTGAAGATAGCAAAGAATAACCAAAGCTAAGGAGTTGTGAGAATCACATATTACTCTGAAGTAAGCAGATACAGATATAGATGTGGATAATACATGGTGTGGTGCTTTGGAGTAAGAGGAATACAGAAAATATATACCACATTTTAAGAACAAAAAAATTCTTTTTTTAAAGATTTTTATTTATTTATTTGAGAGAGAGTGCGAGAGAGCACAGAGGGAGAGTGAGAGGGAGAAGCAGACTCCCCGCTGAGCGGAGAGCCCCATGTGGGCTCTATCCCAGGATCCTGAGATCATGACCTGAGCCGAAGGCAGACCCTTAGCCGACTGAGCCACCCAGGCGCCCCAGAACAAAAAAATTTCTAATCCAGCAAAAGAAAAAAACAGAATTTTAAACAGTCTCAATAAGCCAAGAAAAATGCAATATAGTAACGACAGCAAGGGGAAAATGTAAAAAATATTTTTAAGATAAAGGTCAATACATAATAATTAAAGGTATATTTTTATAAAATTAAAATATAAAAGTTATATTTTTATAAAATTAAAAATTTTTAATTTTTACATACCTGATAGCAAAGCATATAAAGAAAAAATTGGCAAATTCAAAAAGAAATCCAAAAATCTGTAATCTTACTAGATGTTAGCATATCTTTTATAATTATAATTTGATCACTCAAAAGATGCAAGAATACAGACTATTTAAATATATAGTTTTTTTCTGATTTATACATATATATTTTGCTTTAAAAACATATAATATATAATGATACAGTAGATATCTTATGAGCATATGGAATATTTATAAAAACTCAGTACATAGTTGACTAGAACATATGACTCAACAAATATCACAGACTCAGTATCATACAGACCCAAATACTCTGATCTTAAGTTAAGGAAATTAATACTGTTGCAGGAACATAATTATCAAAATCCTCACATTTAAAATGTTAAAACACATATATCAAATCCCACCTCCCAACACTCACTATCTGAATTTAAGTAAAGCTATTTGACCAATTGGTGTTTCAGATTCTCCATCTGTAAAATGGAGATAATGTTATTATCCATTTCATTTGTTTCTTAAAAGGATGGGATTATTACATAAAACTGCTCAGAATCCAGCACATGGTAAATATGTTCTCAACAATATTTTTATCATTATAATCATATTTCTTTGTTCTGCTATGTATAGACTTAGAGTAAAATCAGTTTTATTATTGAGTTTATATAATAAATTGTTTATATACTTGTTACCTTCTCTATCAAATTATAATTTTTTTCCTCCTGAAATTTCACAAAGGAAGTTAATCCTTTCAGATATGATGAACTTGTAAGAAAAAAAATAACTTTGATAAAATTAAATCCTAATCTAGCAATTTTTTCCCCCTAAGAATAACATGTGTTTGTGAAGGTGAGTGCATTTTGGTATGTGGTTGTATGTACATCTTTTCTCTAGAAAGTACATTTTCATGTGGTAGAAGAGAAGTGAACTCATGTTTAAATAATGGTTGTCCTCTGAATCAAGAATGCAAGAGCCCTTTAAGAGTTTTGCATAATATTTATCTTTGTGTATCTATTAAGACTTAATTTGTGATCTAATATATAGTCTATCCTAGAAAATGTTCCATGTGCACTGCAGAAGAAAGCATATTTTGTTGTTGGGTACAGTATTCTGTATACATCTGTTAGATCTAGTTGGTTTCAGGCCTGTATTTCCTTATCTTCTGTGTGGCTGTTGTACCCACTCTTGAGACTGAGGTTTTAAAGTCTCCCAACTACTATTGTAGAACTGGCTATTTTTCCCTTCAATTCTGTCAGTTTTGGGTTCATATATTTTGATGGTTATTAGATGCTACATCATTACAGACCCAAATACTTAAATGTTTGTAATTATTATATCTTTCTGCTGAATTGAAACTTTTATGAATATATAATGAACTTTTGTCTCTTGTAACTGTTTTTGATTTAAAATCTATTTTGTCTTCTTGAGTCTTCATATATTCTGGGTTGAAGATTTTTCAGAGATAGGTACTGTAAATATTTTCTCTAAATCTGAGACTAAGTTTTCTACTTTCTTAATGATTTAAGAATTCTTAATGATATCTATTGAAAAAGAAACATTTTTCATTTTAATGAAGTCCAACTTACAATTTTTGTTTGGTGCTTTTTATTACCCTGCCTATGAAATCTATAACTACTACACAGTTGTAAAGATTCTGCTCAGTGTTTCCTTATTTCACCCTTCCTAGACGTCACCTAAAATATCTAGCTGAACAAAATATTCCTGCCCCTAAAGTTCCTTGTTAATCATAGTGACTCTTAGGAAAAAATAACAATGATGATGATTAGGAGGAGGAGGAAGAAGAGGAGAAGCAGAAGGAGGAGAAGGAGGAGAAAGTAAAGACTTTCATACTTCGAAAGTGTAATTAAATTAATTCTCTAGGAACTTGCTTTTTCTGAGAGTGACAGAATAATTGGCCTTAGTTAACATCATTACGGTTAAAGTCTTCCAAGATTTTATTTTATTTTTTCAAAAGATTTTTTATTTACTCATTTGAGTGAGAGAGAGAGAGAGAGAGAGAGAGAGAGAGCATGGGGGGAGGGGCAGAGGGAGGGGGAGAAGCAGACTCTCCGCTGAGCAGGGAGCAGGGAGCCAGACTCAGGGCTCCATTCCAGGACCTAGGGACCAGGACCTAAGCCAAAGGCCGATGCTTAACCAACTGAGCCACCCAGGCATCCCTATTTTATTTTATTTTTTTTAAGATTTATTTATTTATTTGAGAGAGAGAGTATAAGAGGGAGGGGCAGAGGGAGGGGAAAGAGAATCTGAGGCAGGCTCTAAGCTAAGAGCAGAGCCTCATGTGGGGCTCCACACAGGACTCCACACGGGGCTCCACAGGGGTTTGGACAGGGGGGTTGATTTCATGACCCTGAGATCAATGACCTGAACTGAAACCAAGAGGTGGACTCTTAACCAACTGTGCTACCCAGGTGCTCCAAAATCTTCCTAAGATTTTAAAAAATCAAACTAATCTCTTTATCTTGGAAAAGTAAAATGTAATTATCTAGATACCCAGAATCACCTTGCCAGACTTTCCATTCCTTCCACAAATGGTAACTTCCTGAAAATATTAGTTAAAAAACAAGCCCCTCAAATACTGCATTATACAACTAAGAAGCTAAAATAATATTATTACAGTGTTAATTAACTCAGAAATGATTCAACAGTAGCTGAGGATTTAAAATATGAAATTGTGTTTTCTTCCCTAAATTATCAAAGTAAAAAAAGAGCACAAACAAGAAGTCTCCTTGACTTCTCTCAAACTATCTCTCAAAATCTTGTTGTACTTCGTTAATTTTAAGAAGATAAATTTAAAGACACAGTTTTTAGTCAATCACACAGGCAAGATTAAATGATACTGTTTCATTTTCTGTGGCGTGGTTCCCAGAAATTACATTCCCTAGTAACAGAGTCAGATTATAAATTTCCTAGTTGAAATGGAGAGAAAATGGGTTTACAATATATATCATGTGAAAAAAATGTTTGGAAAACATTTGAAATCTATTAGGAAGGTGAATTAATGTGAGACAAAGAAAAGAATTCTATTGCAGTCAAGAACCACAGAGGGGAACGTTTTTACAATGACTCGGGACATTAGAACATTGTCTTTTGGAACATATAATTGTCTAACCTTACTTTTTTATATATGAGTTGTGGCAAGAAAGCAACATTTTCATCTCTTCAGCTATCGCTGTGTGAGAGCAGTGATAGCATCTAGGAGACAGTGCTTCTTTTAAGACATTCATCCTTATTGAAAAAATAAATTCTTTAAAGAAACAGATACTGCTGAGTAATTTTTCCCAAAATATTTAATTTATAATCATACTCATATACTTTGTTTTTCTGAAACAGGAGTTATTAACAATGCCAAAATATTAAAATCACCCAAATAATTTTAAAACAATATCACACTTGGGACCCCACCCTCAGAGATCATGCTTCCTCATGGGTGAATCCCAAGTACTAGTCCATATACATCTTCTCTAGGTAATTCTAATAGGCAAACACGATTGAGATCTATTACTCCATCTTTTTTTATTCTCCCCTGAGTTTTCTTTCTAATATCCTAAATATAAGGAGAAAAAAAATGTTTATTCCAATTCACCCACACTGAATGTAAAGTGTATTGCTCTACCCAAACTTCACTTTATGCAATCATTCATTTATTCAATTATTAAATACTGAGTATTGTTCATATCATATGGTTCCAAATATCAGGCTGACATGATGGGAGTAGTCTTTCAGATTTATATTTCAAAGTTGTAAATCTAAACACTTTGTTCTACACTATTGAGATTCCTGCTTTATTTAAAAGTAAGAGTGAGTCCATAGGGCGCCTGGGTGGTACAGTTGGTTAAGAGTCCAACTCTTGGTTTCAGCTCTGTCAGGAAGAGTCTGCCTAGGACTTTCTCTCCCTCTCCCTCTGCCCCTTCCCACCATGCTCTCTCTTTCTCTAAAATAAATCAATAAATCTTAAAAAAAAAGCATGAGTCCAAAAATCTATAAGAACTGTACACCACAACCAAGTGAAACTTATCACAGGTATGCAAAACTGGTTCAACATTCAAAAATTAATTAATATAATCCATCAAATCAACAGATTGAAAAAGAAAAAAAATCACACAATCATATCAATAGACGCAGAAAAAGCATTTGACAAAATCCAACAATCATCCATGACAAAAACTTGAGTAAACTAGGAATAGAAGGGAACTTCCTCAACTTGATCAAGAATATCTAGAAAAAAATCTACAGGTAACAATTTACTTAAGGGCAAAAAATTTTAAGGTTTCCCCACAGATCAAAAACAAGGAAAAGATGTCCCTCCCACCACTACATTTCAATATCATACAGAAGTCTCAGCTAATGTAATGTAATAAAAGTAAAAAGTCCATAGATTGGTAAGAAAGAAATAAAACCATCTTTGTTTGCAAATGACACGATTATCTGTGTAGAAAAACCAAATGAATCAACAAAAAAAACCCTCTTAGAATTAATAAGTGACTACGGTAAAGTGGCAGGATACAAAGTTAATATACAAAATCAATCAGTTTCCTATATGTCAGCAACAAACAAATGGAATTTAAAATTAGAAACACAACCATTTGCATTAGCACTTCCAAAACATAAAATACCTAGGTATAAATCTAACAAAATATGTACAAATCTATATGAGGAAAATTATAAAACTCTGAGGAGTGAAATAAAAGAACTAAATAAATGTAGAACTAAATAAATGTTCCTAGATGGAAGCCTCAATATTGTCAACATGTCAGTTCTTCTCAACTTTATTAATAGTTTCAACAGAATCCCAATCAAAATCTCAACAAGTGGGGTGGGGTGGCTCAGTCTGTTAAAAGTCTGCCTTCGGCTCAGGTCATGATCTCAGGGTCCTGGGACTGAGGCCCACTTCAACTCCCTGCTCAGTGGGGAGTCTGCTTTCCCTCTCCCTCTGCCCCTCCCCCCTGCTCATGCTCACTCTCTCGCAAATAAAATCTTTAAAAAAAAAATCTCAACAAGTTATTTTGTGGATATTGACAAACTGATTCTAAAGTTTATATGGAGAGGCAAAAGATCCAAAATATCTAACACAATTTTGAAGGAGAAGAACAAAGTTGGAAGACTGACACTACCCTACTTCAATACTCACTATAAAGCTACAGTAATCAATACTGTGTGTTGCTGATGAAAGAACAGACAAAAAGATCAATAGGATCAAGGAGAATAGACAGCCCCAGAAATAGGCCCCAAATCGATCTCAGTCAGTCGATCTTAGACAGAGGAAGAAAGGCAATATAAGGGAACAAAGACAGTCTTTTAAACAAGTGTTGCTGGAACAACTGAACAGCCTAGATAACCTTGAGAATGACAATGACTTTTCACATATACCACCATAAACCACAAAAGAAGTCACTGATGAGCTGGACTTCATTAAAATTATAAACTTTTGCTCTATACAACACAATGGGAAGAGAATGAGAAGACAAGCCACTGACTGGGGAAAATATCTGCAAAAAACCACATCTGATTAAAAAAAAAAAACTGTTACCCAAGATATACATGGAACTCTTAAAATGCAACAATAAGAAAACAAGCAACCTGGTCAAAGAATGGGTCAAAGACCTTAACAGACACCTTGCCATAAAGATATATCAACGCCTAACAAGCATATGAAAAGATGTTCTACATCATTTATCATCAGGGAAATGCAAATTAAAACAAAAATGAGATATTACACATGTACACACATTACACATTACATCTAATAAATATACATTTATTAGAATGGCTAAAATCCAGAATATTGACAACACCAAGTGTAGACAAGGATGTGGAGCAACAGGAGCTCTCATTCATTGCTTGTAGGAATGCAAAATGGTACAGCCACTTTGAAAGACAATAAGATGACTTAAAAAAATAAACATACTCTTACTATGCAATCCAGTAATCATGCTCTTGGTATCTACAAAGGAGCTGAAAACTTATGTCCACACATAAATCTTCACACAGATGTTCATACAGTTTTATTCATAACTGCCAAAACTTGGAAGCAAGTCCTTCAGTAGGGGAATGGATGATGTCCTTCAGTAGGGGAATGGATAAATAAACTGTGGTACATCCAGACAATGGAATATTATTCAGTGCTAAAATTTAAGAGCTATCAAACCATGAAAAGACATGGAGGAAACTAAAATGGATATTACTAAATAAAAGAAGCCAATCTGCAAAGGCTACATACTGTATAAATCTAACTATTTGACTTCCAGAAAAGGCAAAACTATAGAGATAGTAAAAATATTAGTGATGGGCAGGAATGTTGTGTTGGGGCAGAAAGGAATAGGAGGAACAGAAAGGATTCTTAGGGCAGTAAAAATACTTTGTATGATACTATGATGGTGGATACATATCACTTTAAGTTTGTCCAAACTCATAGAACCTAGAACACCAAAAATGAACTGTAACATAAACTATAAACTTTGGGTAATTATGATGTGTCAATATAGGTTCATCATTGTAACAAATACACCACTGTGGTAAGGGATGTTGATAATAAAGGAGGCTATATACATGTGGAGGCAAGGGATATATGGGAAATCTTGCATTTTCTTTTCAATTTTGCTATGAACCAAAAATCTACTGATTTAAATATTAATCTTATCTAAAAAATAATTTCACACAAAATCAGTGTCCCTTTTTTATTTTTATTCTTCTATCTTAAATATGATATTTACAATAGTTTTTTGAGGATATATTCAAATGTTTCTTTCATTACCCTACCTTTGCTTTTGACCTTTATAGTGTTTTCAAGGTTTAAATTTGGAATATCTTGAGTAAAAAACAATTCTTAAGCCATAAACACACACACACACACACACACACACACACTCTCTCTCTCTCTCTCTCTCTCTCTCTCAAAAAAAAAAACAAATTCCCTGTCTCGACATAGATAGATAGATCTCTCTCCCTTTATTCTCAGCTTGTCATTTTTTCCTTAAAGTAAGAGTATTATTTTATTTTATTTTATTTTTAATTTTATTTTATTGTTATGTTAGTCACCATATGTTACATCATTAGTTTTTGATGTAGGGTTCCTTAAGTTGTTGTTTGCGTATAACACCCAGTGCTCAATTCAATATGTGCCCTCCTTAATACCCATCACCAGGCTAACCCATTCCCCCCACCCCCGTCCCCTCTAAAACCCTGTTTGTTTCTCAGAGTCCATAGTCTCTCATGGTTCGTCTCCCCCTCCGATTTCCCCCCCTTCATTTTTCCCTTCCTACTACCTTCTTCTTTTTTTTTTTAACATATAATGTATTTGTTTCAGAGGTACAAGTCTGTAATTCATCAGTCTTACCCAACTCACAGCATTCACCATAGCACATACCCTCCCCAATGTCTATCACCCAGCCACCCCATCCATCCCACCCCCCACCACTCCAGCAACCCTCAGTTTGTTTCCTGAGATTAAGAATTCCTCATATCAGGGAGATCATATGATACTTGTCTTTCTCTGATTGACTTATTTCACTTGACATAATACCCTCTAGGTTCCATCCACATCATTACAAATGGCAAGATTTCGTTTTTTGATGGCTGCATAATATTATTTTAAAAGACAAAATAATTTAGTTCCTTGAACCTGAGATAATGTTCAGGAAAATGAAGAAACTTCATGAGCAAAGAAAATTCTGATAATACTCTAGTGAAGATTTGAAAAATAAATTATAATAATTCAACCCTCTTATAAGCATCTATCAAAACCTTCTTTTAAAATGATATTGATAATAAAATCAAAATACAATCTGCCATGATACTCTATTTCAATTTCTCCAGATTCTCTGCAAAGTTGCTCTTTGTTCATCTTGTTTCAGACTCACACATTTTTAACTTTCAATACCTGCCCTTAAATGGACATATTAGCACTAACATAAGTAACACAGAGAGAGAAAAATGAAAAATCAGCAATACAAGGCAATGCATGATATGTGAAATTTATGGCCTTGGAAGAAGTCTTTTAAAGCAAGAAGACAGATCTTTAGAACTGAATTAAAAGAGAAGATGTCTCGGAGAAGGTGGGATTAAGTGGAGGCAAGATTCTCTAGATGGATGTTGTGGAAGATATCCCTGCAAGGATGACAGCCTGGGCAAAGGCAGAGAAGAATGTACAAAGTATGCTTGAGTACAATGAACAAAGCAGCTGCTCAGAGCACAGTGTTTATGTAATAGGAAGAAAGTGCTACTTACAATAGTGCCCCCATCATCCATGGTTTCATTTTCCACGGTTTCAGTTACTCATGGTCAACTGAGGTCTGGAAGCAGATGACCCTCCTTCTGACATATCAGAAGGTCAATAGTAACTTAATGTTACCTCACAATGCCTACATCATTCTCCTCACTTCATTTCATCACATAGATATTTTATGATCTCACATCATCACAAGAAGAAAAAGGGTGAGTACAGTGTAAGACATTTTGAGAGGGAGAAAGAGAAACCACATTCACATAACTTTTATTACAGCATATTGCTATAATTGTTCTATTTTTAGTTATTGTTATTAAACTCTCTCTTATTGTTCCTGACTTATAAATTAAATTTATCACAGGTATGTATGTATAGGGAAAATCATAGTATATCTAGGGTTTGGTACTATCCATGTTTACAGGCATTCACCAAGGGTTTTGGAATGTATCCCTGTGGCTAACTGGGGGACTACTGTATAGAAGTTTCAGGTGTTAGTTAAAAAGCATAAAATACAAGAGAGAGGACTTGTCATCTAATCTTGAGGAAATAGGACACCAACAAGATACATTAGCAGTTATTTGAGCAGATAATTAAACACTAAAGATACCTGATGGAAGAAGAAGTTTAGAAATATTAATGTGGCATTAACATGAATGATATTTTATTAACTTAGAGTTTCATTATTTACCAATTTGAATACCAGGCAAAATGCTAGATGATAGAAAGATGAAAGGACACTGCCCTGTCCTCAAGCTGCATTTAGGGAATGCATTAGGTTTACAGAGAAAGAGAGCCAATAAGATAGAATGATGATAAATAGATGAGAGACAGATACATAGAGAGAGGCAAACAGGCAGATAAACAGAGTTTTTTAAAATTGGCTCATAGGATTATGGAGGTTTGATGAGCATAGGCCAGCAGGATGGAGACCCATGGAAGAGTTGAAGTTTGAGTCCAAAGGTAGTCCGCTAGAAAAATCCCTTCTTCCAGGGAGATCA
Source organism: Zalophus californianus (assembly GCF_009762305.2). Lineage (NCBI taxonomy): Eukaryota > Metazoa > Chordata > Mammalia > Carnivora > Otariidae > Zalophus > Zalophus californianus. The sequence continues at coordinate 139,822,666 of NC_045598.1, read as the reverse complement.
ATCTTTCTCTACTAAGGCCTTTAATTGGATGAGGCCCACCCCATCCACATTATGCATGATAATCTGCTTTACTCAAAGTCAACTGATTTAAATTATTAATCTTATCGAAAAAAATACTTTCATACAAACTACTACAATAACATTTGACCAAATATCTGGGTACTGTATCTTACTCAAGTCGACACATAAAATTAACAACAGGAATCAAAAGAGCACAAAAAAGTGCTTTGAGAGATATTTGTATAAAATATGACTGAGGCTCAGAGGTTGTAGTGACTAAGCCTATGGATGGGTATAACATGTTAGGGGGAAAAATACCAAAAATCAGGTGGTTAAGTGAAGTCTCAAAAGGTAATTATTCATTCCTCAGATTAGCTTGTAAACCAGTCTGGAAAATACTTCAGACCTGGTTCACTACAATTAGCACCATGATATCCCTATACAATACTCCATTGTGCATTCACTCATTAACCTCAAGGCAGACACCCCAACTAGGCTCATCCCTGTTAGCATTCCAAGCACAAGGAGAAGAATCACCAAAATCTCAGAGTCATTAAAACACATACACCCTATTTGGGAAACTAAATATAACTCCCAAAGAAGGAGAGCACATTTGGGAATAAGGCTGATAAATGGAAATTAATCAATAATCATTTAGTTTGATATACTGAGTTTTTTATCTTATCCTATAAATTTTTTAGTTATTAAATATTTTAAAAATATTTACAGGGCAGTAACTTGATTAGGAAGGCATTTGCAAAACCACTATGACAAGAGTTTGGCGAACAGAAAGAAAGAGTACAAAATTTTCAATAGGAAAACCATTAGTTGTCTGTTGCAATAGTGAGAATGAGGAGGAGCTGACACAGTATTATGAGGATATAGGAACATTTATCAAAGTAAAGCTGAAGATGATAGGATGATAGCCCAGTTGTAATGTCTGGCCTTGAGATTAACGATGAGTCAGAATCAACCCAGAGTCATATGGGAGAACTGAGAAAACCTAAGATATCAATGATGATGATGTTGTAATAAACCAGGCAGGAAGTATGCTTAAAAATGGTTTATGGTCTACTCTGGGAAATTTTTAGAAGGCTTATTTCAATCCTACCTATTGCAAATTCATACATAAAATAAAAACATATGTGATGCTCAATTAAAAGCAACAAAAAGAGAAAAAAAAAGTAGCATATTTATTTGTGCAGCCAATAATAATACTAAAAATAAGATAAATAAAATAGAGTAATGGTGCCAACAACATCTGTCCCTAGACTTCTGCCCCTGGAGAAGATTTTTTCAAACTATAGATTGTCTTCTTCTCTATGAATGTAACTGGTAATAGAGATGATATTAAAAATTCTACCTGGACCAGAACCTGGCCTCTGCAGTGACCCCATATTCAACTGTTTAGTTTGTGCTTATTTATAAGAGGAAACTTAAAGTGTCAAATTTGGAATCATATTACCATTTGAATAAACCCAATAAACAGTACAGCAGTCCCAAGATTGGATAAGAGTCAATCTTCTTTAATTCCATCTCCCACCTTTAGTCTCTATTTAGAACTAGGTGATTTCTCATTGACTTATTTCTTCTTAAGATAAAGTTAAATGCTGAGGGCCTATTACCATTATTTCCACTTCTTTATTTGATTTTCAGAAATCCATTTAATAATAGCTAAACCTCTATTATTTCCATATGCCAGATATTCTTATATTACATAACTACATAGGTAGAATTACCTCTATATTACAGATGAGTACATGGAGGCTCTTAGAAGTTAATTAACTTATTTCGCTCAGCATAATACCCTCCAGTTCCATCCACATCATTGCAAATGGCAAGATTTCAACCCTTTTGATAGCTGCATAATATTCCATTGTATATATACACCACTTCTTCTTTATCCATTCACCTGTCGATGGACATCTTGGCTCTTTCCATAGTTTGCCTATTGTGGACGTTGCTGCTATAAACATCTGGGTGCATGTACCCCTTCAGATCCCTACATTTGTATCTTTGGGGTAAATACCCAGTAGTGCAATCAGAGAAAGACATGTATCATATGATCTCACTGATATGAGGAATTCTTAATCTCAGGAAACAAACTGAGTGTTGCTGGAGTGGTGGGGGGGTGGGAGAGATGGGGTGGCTGGGTGATGGACATTGGGGAGGGTATGTGCTATGGTGAGCGCTGTGAATTGTGTAAGAATGTTGAATCACAGACCTGTACCTCTGAAACAAATAATACATTAAAAAAAAAAAGAAGAAGATAGTAGGAAGGGAAAAATGGGGGGGGGAATTGGAGGGGGAGATGAACCATGAGAGACTATGGACTCTGAGAAACAAACTGGAGGTTCTAGAGGGGAGGGGGGTGGGGGGATGGGTTAGCCTGGTGATGGGTATTAAAGAGGGCACGTATTGAATGGAGCACTGGGTGTTATATGCAAACAATGACTCATGGAACACTACATCAAAAACTAATGATGTAATGTATGATGATTAACATAACATAAAATTTAAATGCAAAAAAAAAAAAGGAAGTTAATTAACTTGCCTCAAATCACAGAGCCCTTAGGAAATGGTGTGGCTGGGATGTGAAACCCATGCACTCTGATCCTAGAGTTTTATCTTACATGCAAAACTGTGCCAAACCTTTTGTCTGGCCAAACTATGCAGGCCAAATTAAAATATATCTGATCTATGAAACATTTTGATTAAAAGAAGTAGTCCCTGCTATAAAAAATGAATATAAAATGTGTCCCCGTTTTTTTAAAATGGGGCCACAAAATAATTATCCTTTAGAAGAAAATTCTCAATATGCAAATTGGCACTTTTTTTAAGCTTTCACCCTAATCAAGATCAGATAATTAGAAAAAGAACTTTCAGCGATAATCTCTGTAAGGTGAGAATAACAGCTGAAATTGAAAAGAGAATTTGAGAATTTGTGAAACAGGTATAAAAAATTAAGTGATAAATAAGGTTCATTGGCAAAGGGAAAGAAGATATCAAATCAAAGGAAGTTTTAAACCTTCTTTAAAGGATGTATGTGTAAGAGAAAACACATACTTGTTTCACTAGGTTTACAACCTAGCCAAGGAGACAAAGCACATGTAAAATCAGTAGTAGAATGTCACTTATCACCACAGTTTCAAATATGGCAGGACCGTGATCATCCTTATTGTAGCTTTGGAGCACATAATTTTTCATTTCCCCAAGCAATTTCAGTATGAACATTTGAGTTGGCACTGAGTGGAATAAAATATATGATCCATTTCTACTCACTTCCCACACTACTTTGAGTTTGGCCAAGACATCCATATATAATTTTACTAATATTTTATCATAAATCATCCCTCTGGTCCTTTTCCCTTTTTCCACCTCTCTTCATTTATTGGGCCTCAGAGGATAATGCGACACAAGCAGTCAGAGGTTTCCACTTATACTTGCATAATAAAATGTTCTACCTTTACATTCATACCTTATTCATTCATGCATTTCTGACTTAAAACAAATCAGTCTTTAGCTGACAGAGCATGTTACAGTCTATGAGAGGAGCCCAGTGCTAGTCAATGATTTCAGGCTAGAATTGAAAAACACTCCCATACCTTTATCTTTCCACACTATTCTTATCAATCCTTAGCTTTCCACAGCACATATTTGAGGGAAGGGAGCACTTCCTCACAAAGAATGGACATTAATTGGGAATTTATATGAAAGGAACAAAGGCTTTATTTCCAACAAAATAAAAACAGGATAGAAAGTTCATGTACCATACATAGAATATGGCAACTCTCAAGACTCATTTACCATACAGGGAAAACAATTAATCTAAATAAATAATGAGTCTCGGGGTCCCTGGGTTGGCTCAGGTGTTAAGTGTCTGCCTTTGGCTCAGGTCATGACCCCAGGGTCCTGGTATCGAGCCCTGCATCAGGCTCCCTGCTCCACGGGAAGCCTGCTTCTCCCTCTCCCTCTCCCATTCCCCCTGCTTGTGTTCCCTCTCTCTCTGTGTCTCTCTCTGTCAAATAAATAAATAAATAAAATCTTTATAAATAAATAATGAGTCTCAATAATAAATACCCAGAGTGGAAATGCTTGATCATATAGTAGTTATATTTTTAATTTAATTTAATTTTGATTTTTTAAGGGATCACCATACTGTTTTCCATAATGAATATACCAATTTACATTCCCACCTTAAGTTAGAAATAGGTTATCATTTCTTAGGATTATGCTTCTAGGAAATTTGCCCCTTTTATATACGTTATCCAATTGGTTGGGATACAACATTCATAATACTCTCTTATAGTCCTTTTTATTTCCATAGAATTGGTACTAATGTCCTGCTTTTATTTCTGATTTAGTAATTTGAGTCTTCTCTCTTTTTCTTAGACAATTTTGCTAAAGGTTTCTCACTTTTTTTGATCTTTTCAAAGAAGAAAGTTCTGGTTTTGTTGATTTTCTCTATTGTTTTTCCATTCTTTAGATCATTTCTTTCTACTTTAATCTTTATTATTTCCTTCTTTCCGCTGGCTTTGGGGGTTTATTTTGTTCTTTTTCTAGTTCTTTAAGATATTCCATTGCCTTAAGATCTTACATATTTTTTAATGTAAGCATTTATATCTATAAATTTCTATTTTAGCATTACCCTCTTTGCATCCCATACATTTTGATATGTTATGCTTTCATTTTCATTCATCTCTTAAGTATTTTCTAATTTCTTTTGTGATTTCTTCTTCAATTCACTGATGGCTAAAGAATGTGTTCTTTAATCACAAATGTGCTAATTTTACAATTTTCCTTCTGTTACTGATTTCTAACTTTATCTGTCTGTGGTCAGAGAAGATAACTTTGTACGACATCTTCCTTTTACATATATTGAGACCTAATTTGTGACCTAACAGATGGTCTATCTTGGAGAATGCCCCACGTGCACCTAAGAAGAATGTATGTACTATTGTTGTTGGGTTCAGTGTTCTATACATGTTGTTCAGTTCTACTTGGTATATTGTGCTGTTCAAGTCCTCTATTTCCTTATTTATATGTCTGGTGGTTCTATCCATTATTGAAAGCGGGATACTGGATTCTCTATTATTATAGAAATGTCTATCTCTCCCTTCGATCCTTCAATTTTTGCTTTATATATTTAATGGTCTGCTATTAGGTGTATAAATGTTTATAATTGAATCTTCTTACTATATGGAATCTTTTATTAATATGCGATGTACTTCTTTGAACTTTTCTTACTTAAAGTATATTTTATCTAATGTTAGGATAGCTACCCCTGCTCCCTTTTGGTTACCATTTATATGGAGTATTTTTTTCCATCCTTTTACTTTCAACCTATTTGTGTCTTTGAACCTTAGTGAGTCTCTTGCAGATACCATATAGGTCTGTCATTTTTCTTATCCTTACCAATACCTGTCTTTTGATTAAACAGTTTAATTTATTTGCATTTAAAGTAATTACTGATATGGAGGGATTCACTTCTGTCATTTGCTATTTGTTTTCTATGTCTTGTAGCTTGTTGTACCTCATTTCCTGCATTACTGTCTCTTTTGTGTGGTTGATTTTTTTAAAGTGAAACATTTTAATTCCTTTCTCATTTCATATTGTGTATATTCTATAACTATTCTCTTTGTGGTTATCATGGGGATTACATTTAATATTCTAGAGTTACAAAACTCAAATTTTATTAGCTTCACTTTCATAACATATGTAACTTTTTAAACTGTCCCAACTCCTTTCAGTTGTTGATGTCACAAAATTATATCTCTGCACACTGTGTGTCCGAAACATAAAGTAATGATTGTTTTTTAATACATTTCCAAAAAAATCATTTTATAATACTTGCAATTTCTGAAACAGTTTCAACAAGTAAATGTACCTTGACTTCTTAGTTGACATTAAACTGCTAATGACACTTATTAGGGGTAAATGTATGGTTCAACAATTATGAATAATCAACTACCATCCTTTACCAACAGTCTAGTCTGAGTTTGGTTAAGGTTTCATTTTATACTTGACATTTACTTACCATCATTTCATAATTGATATTTGTTGAGCAAACTAACTTTTCAACTTGGATCCTGTATATATTTGCTACCTACAAAGTTAAGAATCAATGTTTTCTAAACTGTTGCATTTTTGAGTGAATGAGAAGGCAAAGACTTTTTTTTTTTTTTTAACAACTTTCATTCTTACCTCCATAGCTCTCCTTCCATATGCTGGCCACGCTTTCTTTCTTTCTCTGTTTCAATTTTTCTTACGTTAAAATGTCTGTGCTATGTTTTTTAACTAACCAAAGTAATTCTATGCTAGCAAAGTTACCATTTGTTGTTTTAATATCAAGAATGGTGAATAATATGTGAGCTATACAGAGTAACACATGAAATAGTGTGTAAAAATGCTATGTAAACTCCAAAATATATATTCTATAGTTATTAAGGACCACAATGTGATACCATGTTAGGATAAGAATATAAATAAAACTTAAATTCTCTCCATTTGTAATAATAAAGTCTAAATTTCTTTTGAGCCTTTATTTATATGCCAAGCAATACAGGACTTTACCTATAATATTAAAACAGGTTACAGAGGACCAATACCTGAATAAATAACTAAATTTTGCAAATGAAGAAAGGGGCCCAGAGCAATAGCTACTTTGAAAGTAAGTAGGCTTGATGTAAATGTAAATGTAAATTTTAGAATGACTATATTAAATTTACTCAGGTTATGAATACTCTAAAGAAGCTGCTTCTAGATTATAGCAGGATGCTTTCAGTTCTTTAAGAAAGATTAATTCAGAATATTTTGAAAGAGAACAAAAGTTCTCTTTCATTTTCTTTTTCTTTCTTACTGTAGAAATCTTGGTGTGAAAGTGGTGGTTAATGTGTTGGAGAGTTCCCACAATATTTTAGCTTATTCATTTACTCCATAAACAATTGAGTATCTATAGTCCCTGAACACTGTTTTAGGAGCTGAGGGTCTTAGATTTATTGTAAATCTCTGTTCTTGAGAATATGTGTTTTATACCCAGGGGCAGAAAGTAAGAAGGTATAAACAAATAAGATAAGCTCAAGGATTTGTAGTGAACACCCCAAACCTGTAGTCCATTTATACAGCTAAAAGCTTTGTTATAGTAAATAAAAGAGATGAAAATTTATTGAAATTGTGATACATTCACAAAATGTTTGGGTGTTTGGCAAAGCTTATTTCATGTCTTATTTTATCAATTCACATTAGGGCAGGTTGATATAAAAGGCATAATATGCTTTGTAACGCTTTATTCCTTAAGTCTCAATTTCTCTCCCTCTGTTCCATGTATATCTTAAGAAGATGGCATGTAAAATGCCACCTCAAGAAAGAGAAGTAGAAAGCCAGATAGGAGGAGATGTGGAAAACCTGGCCTTGATAAACTGATAGAGAGAAAGAAGGTGAAGGAAGAAGTGTGTCTTGAGACATCCCTGACCAGATCGAGATTCCCACAGGAAGAGATTTGCTGGATAGCGTGAAGAAATAAAAGCAAAAGGAGTTTTGCTACACTTCCCATTTGAGACCCAGAGAAGAGACTGTTTTGCAAAGGGTCCAACTCCTCAAGAATCCGAAGGGGGTAATGATATGTTGTCAATTGAGTTGTCCTAGGTTGCCATACCAGAGACACAAACACACAGAGGCAAAGGCTGAAAATAGACTAACAAAGCTAAAGATTAATGAGAGAAAAAAAAATTAATGAGAGCCAGGCTTTGTTGAATATGCAGCACCAGGGAAAGAGCGGTGGGACTGAGTCAGTGGAGAGAACTACTAGGTCCTGACCTAGTAGACTTCAGCAAGCAGGGATCAGGCCAGGCTGACAGGTTAATACTGGTACCTTAAGGGCCACAGATAGAAGACCCAGAAAGATTCCCAATGACACCCAATCAGACCTGAGACCCCTCTTACTGTGCTGCAAGAACCCCATAGCAACTCAAGCATGGAGAAACTAATGGAGAAGAAAGAGTGATAAAAAAGACTGGCAAACTATAAATAGAAAAGAAGTCATTTCAAAAAGAAAAGTTTTAGATAACAAATAGCAAGTTTGTTCTCCCTGGTGGTCTTTGAGATGCATAGTTTTGAGGAAACTCAGTCAATTATAAGAAATAAAGTTTGAATCACTTTGCATGTCTGAGTAGTACTTTTTCTAAGGAACACTTGATCCAGTAATACTCAGTCAGTTTTTCATATTTCTATGAAAATTTCTATCTGCTATGCAAGGAGGAACTCAAAATTATTTATATTCTGAATACAAAACAGTATCTATGTTTTGGTACTAATTTATAGGGTATAAATGGTATTAAATGGTATTAAAATAAATGGTATTAAAATAGTGATTTTTTTCTATATTATTATTGTATAAAAATGTTGGTATAAAATATCATTGCTATTGGGAAATTATTAATTTATGGAAAATAATGTTATAGACAAATTTCTCTTTATAAAAATTTAATATATTTGAAATTAATCTCTAAATAATATAAATTAATTTCCTTTACTTAAGCTATACATACAGTTTAAAAATTCTGACAGTGACATCAATAAGACATCCTTCACTTAGATCTTATTTAAGAAGATCCTGAACTCACCTCCTGTCATGGACACACTTGAGTCTACAGCTACATATGGAACAGTTTCCTCTGAAAAAGACCTAAAGGGTGGCCAAGCAACATCTACACACTGGAAAAAATGAAAAGAAACCACACTGAAGCAGTTAGGGGAGGCTGGGGCACAATCTCACTATAAACCCCATCCTTGACACAGCATCCCACAAATCAGGAGAAAACTCAAAACCTGGAGTGTCTGAGGAATGAAGGGCTTGAACCTCACATTGAGCACCCCAACTTTTAAGACCTATGCCTGAGAGATGAACCCCCAAAAGATCCACCAAACCCACAAGATTAGCAATCTGAGAAATGGCTCTTAAAATGCTCACAAGCTTGACTCACTTGCCCCAGAGCCCAGCTTACAGGCAGCTGACCACACCCAGACTGTAAGTGAAAGAGGCTCAATCGCTTAAAATAAAGCACAGGACTGAAGAGCAGACATCTAATTTAACACACATATATAGAAGCCTACTGGAATAATCCAGGATGGAGACTGGCGGGCACCATTTTCATACTCTCGTTCTGCCTTGCTATAGTCAGTGGGCATCATCTCTTTTTATTAACCTTCTTTTTTCATTTTCTCTTTTTCTTTTTCCTTTTTCCAGAGAGCACCATTGTTATACTCACCCTGTGTCTTGCTACAACCAGCACATGTCATCTACATGCTCTCCCTTTGCCATGCTTGAAAGCACCAGCATCTCCTGAAGGGAGCTTTTGAACACATCTGATGCCCTGATTTTTGTGGTTGCTACCCAGAGAACATCCCTTGATCACTTGGCTCTGAAGACCAGGGGAGTTTGTGTTCCTGGGTCCCATGGGACTGTAACAATCAGAAAGAAAGTTCTTGGCAGGCTACCACCCCCAGGGAACTGCACAGACAGCAAACTAAAACATACCATCTGTCTTTCTATGAAAGAGGCCTATTTGCTTGTCCAGGAGCTTTGGCCTGAGGAGCAGTCTTCTGATTTGATACATATCTAGTAGCCTATGTAAGTGCTGTCAGGGAACATAGGCTGGTAGACACCATCTTTGTGCTCTCTCTCTCTGCCCCACTATAGCACACCAGTATATTCCAGAAATTAGCTTATGTACCCTTGTCTGGCACCCTGATTTTTGTGGCTGCACCAGGGAATACCTTTACATGACCTGGTTCTGGCTGCCAGAAGGGCTTACACTCAGGGGTCCCACAGGACTGAACCAACAAAGAGCTCTTAAACAGCTACCACCTGCAGGGCACAGCAAGAGGCAAAAGAGCCAAGAACTCAGTCTTTCTGTAAAAAAAGTCCTATTAGCTAATCCCAACTGCAGCCTGAAGTGCAGGATTCTAAGTAAACACACATTTAAGAGTTAACTGTACTACTTTTTAGAGACTTCAGAGAGTGGGCACTCTTTATGCTCTCTCTCTGCTGCACTCTAGTGTATCACTATCTCCTGAACTGGAGCTGTTATGTGCATCTGCTGCCTCAGATTTTGTGCCTGCCACTCAGGGGACATCCCTTAATCACCTGGCTCTTGTGGCCCGGGACTTGTGTTCCTGGGTCCCATGACACTATAATAATTATAGAGATAGTTCTTGATAGGCTACTAACCCCAGGGCACTACACAGGCAGCAATGAAACACCATTCCATTCTATTTATGAAAAAGGCCTATTCTCTTGTCCTGGAGCTTCAGTCTGAGGGACAGACTTCAGGTTTCGTTGCACATTTAGTGGCCTAAGGAATAGCAATCAGGAAACAGGCTGAGAGATGCCATCCTACTGCTCTTCCTCTGCTTCATGATAGCTCACCAGTATCTAACAGGAAGGAGCTTATGCACTCATCTGGAACCCTGATTTCTGTAACTGCAACCCAGGGGACACCTCCAGATCACCTGGATTGGTGGCCAGTGGAGCTTATGTTTGCAATCCCAACAGAATGTATACATTTGTATTATTTAAAAGCTAATACCTGAGGGTCTGGCTTCCAATCAATCTGAATTTAGGTGTTCACTAAGATCCATCCCTTTGAGACAAAGACAGGTTTTAGTACATTCTCAACTACATGGAGAAATTAAAAAAATAATAGGCCTCTTGCATAAGCACTAGGTTTCAGAGACAACCAAGAGGTAAGGGAAAGGTTGAACAAAAAGTTTCATCTCCTACACAAGGCCCCCCCACTCAAGAAACCAATACAGAGGGTCAAGCAAAATGAAGAAACAGAATGTGTTCCAAATGAAAGAACAAGATACAACTTCCAGAAAAAACCTTAATGAAACAGAGATAAATAATTTACTTTATAAAGAGTCCGACATAATGGTCATAAAGACGATCATCAAACTTGGGAAAATAGGGAACACAGTGAGAATTTCAACAAAAGATAGAAAATATAAGGATGTACCTAGGAGAAGTCACAGAGCTGAAGAATACAATAACTGAACTGAAAAACACATGAAATGAATTCAACAGAAGACTAGATGAAGCAGAAGAAAATATCAGTGAATTCGAAGACAAGGCTGTGGAACTCACCCACTCAAACAGCAAAGTGAAAAAAAGAATGAAAAAAAGGGAAGATAGCTTAAGGACTAATAGGACAACGTCAAGGATACTAAAATTAGCATTGCAAGGGTCCCAGAAATAGAATAGAGACAACAAGGAGTAGAAAAATTATTTGAAGAATTAATGGCAGAAAACTTCCCTAACCTGGGGAAGGAAACAAATATCCAGTTCCAGGAAGCCCAGAGAGTTCCAAACAAGATAAACTCAAAGAGACCTCACACCAAGATGTATTATAATTAAAATGTCAAAAGTTAAAGTCAAGAAGAGAATCCTAAAAGCAACAAGAGTAAAACAACTTGTTATGTACATGGGAACCCCTGGTAAGATTACAAGCAAATTTTTCAACAGAAACTTTGCAGGCCAGAAAAGAGTGGCACGATATATTCAAAGTGCTGAAAGAAAAAAAAGCCTACAATCAAGAATATTCTATCTGGCAAAGTTATCATTCAGAATTGAAGGAGAGATAAAGAGTTTTCCAGATAAGCAAAGGCTAAAGGAATTCATCATCACTAAACTTGCCTTACAAGAAATGTTAAAGGGACTTCTTTAAGCTGAAAATAATTAACACTAATTAGTAACAAGAAAATATATAAAAGAATACATCTCAGTGGAAAGATAAATATTTGTTGAAGGTAGTGGATTAATCACTCACAAACTAGTATGAAGGTTAAAAGACAAAAGTAGTAAAAACAACTCTAACTACAATAATTAGTCAGGGGTACACAAGATAAAAAGATATAAAATGTGATGTCAGAAACAAAACATGGTGGGAAGGTAAAAAATAGAGTTTTAGAATGAGATCCAACTTCAGTTGTTACCAACTTAAAGTAGACTGTTATAGATATAAGTTGATTTTTTGGATATGAAATGAAAAGCACAAGCGGCAAAAATAAACAAGGAAGACTATATGAAGCTAAAAAGCTTCTGTGCAGCCAAAGAAAGAATCAACAATAAAAAAGGTTGCAACTATGAAGTGTCAGAAAAATCTGTAAACCACTTATCTGAAAAAGGATTAATACCTAAAATATGTAAGGAGATCACAAAACTCCATAACAAACAACCAACCTTATTTAAAAATAGGCCGGGGACCTGAAAAGACATTTTTCCAAGCACATACAAATGGCTGATAGATACGTGAAAAGATGATCAATATCACTAATCATCAGGGAAATGCAAATCAAAGCCACATGGTATATCATCTCACACCTATTAGAATGGCTATTACTTAAAAAAAGAAAAAAGAGAGAGAAATGAGATGTTGGTGAGGATGTGGAGAAAAGGAAAACTTGTGCACCACTGGTGGGAATATAAATTGGTGCAGCCACTGAGGAAAAGAGTATGGAGGTTCCTCAAAAAAATAAAAAATAGCCTACCATAAAATGTAGCAATCCTACTTCTAGATATGTATCTAAAGGAAATGAAGTCAGGATCTCAAAAAGTCATCTGTACAACCATGTTCAATGCAGCATTATTTGCAACAGCGAAGATTTGGTAACAACCTTGTCTGTCTATGATTAAATGGATAAAAAAGACACAGTGCATGTATATATATGTGTGTACACATACATAATGGAATACATATATATAATGGAATATTATTACTTATGAGAAAGAAGGAAATCCCACCATTTTCAACTACATAGATGGACCCTGAGGGCATTATGCTAGGTGAAATAACACAGAGTAAAACAAATACTGTATGATCTCACATATACTGGACACCTTGGCTTTTCCTTTCTACCAATCTTATAGATGTTATCTCCTAATCCTAATATTTATTTAAGTTATGATAATTTATACAGAGTCTGTAGAATTAACTTACTTATTCTTCATGTTATCTCACTCATCTAGGTATTTTACACTTCTGGTCAGCCTTGGAATAATCCATAAACATTATTAAAAAATGCTTGTTAATTGATTTTTTTTCAGGTTGACTGTGATGTGACTTTAGACATATATGTTTCCAGGAAACACTGAAGTGAACTCAAAGGGAAGGATCTGTATTAGGTCAGAGAAAACCAGAAAGAGTGGAAAACCCCAGGAAGTACTACATTACCATCACTAGAAGAGTTTAAACAAATCTGAATTGACTCCTTGTAGCATGCATTGTAGTTTATCTTCAAGTATGATAAAGGATTTGAATGGATGGTTTAAAGCACCATTTAATCCTTGAGATTCTTTTTTTGATTTTTTTTAAGATTTTATTTTTAAGTAATCTCTACACCCAATGTGGGGCTCCAACACACTACCCCAAGACCAAGAGTCACAAGCACCACCAACTGAGTCAGCCAGGCACCCCTAAATCTTGAGAATCTTTTTTTCTTCCAAGTTTTTATGCAAATTCCAGTTAGTTAACATACAGTGTAGTGTTAGTTTCAAGCATAGGATTTAGTCATTCATTGCTTACATATAAGACCCAGTGTTCGTCATAAGTGCCCTCCTTAATACATTTAACCCATCCCCCCACATGCCTCCCCTCCAGAAACCCTGTTTGTGCTCTATAGTTAAGTGTCTGTTTTAGGGTTTGCCTCACTCTAATTTTCCCCTTATGTTCATCTGTTTGTTTCTTAAATTCCACATATGAGTGAAATCACATGATATTTGTCTTTCTCTGACTGACTTATTTCACTCAGCATAATACTCTCTAGCTCCGTCCCCATCATTGCAAATGGTAAGATATCATTCTTTTTTATGACTGAGTATATTCCATTGTATATATACATCACCTCTTTTTTATCCATTCATCAGTGGATTGACATTGGGTTCTTTCCATAATTTGGCAGTTGTTGATAAGCCTGCTATAAACACCAAGGTGCACAAATCACTTTGAATCACTATTTTTGTATTCTTTGGGTAAATACCTTGTAGTGCAATTACTGGATGATAAGGTAGTTCTATTTTTAACTTTTTAAGGAAGCCCCATACTATTTTCTACAGTGGCTGAACCAGTTCAAATTCCCACCAACAGTGAAAGAGGGTTCCCCTTTCTCCCCATCCTCGCCAACATCTGTTGTTTCCTGTGTTTATTTTAGCCATTCTGACAGGTATGAGGTGATATCTCATTGTAGTTTTGATTTGTATTTCCCTGATGATGAGTAGTGTTGAGCATCTTTTCATGTGTCTATTAGCCAACTGTTTGTCTTCTTTAGAAAAAATGTCTACTCGTGTCTTCTGCCCATTTCTTAACTGGATTATTTGGTTTTTGGGTGTTGAGTGTGATAAGTTTATAGATTTTGGATACTAATCCTTTATCAGATAAGTAATTTGCAAATATTTTGTCCATTCTGAAGATTGCCTTTTAATTTTGTTCATTGTTTCCTTCGATATGCAGAAGCTTTTTATCTTGAAGTCCCAATAGTTCACTTTTGCTTTTGTTTCCCTTGCCTCAGGAGACCTATCTCATAAGAAGCTGTTACAGCCAATGTCAAAAAGGTTACTGCCAGTGTTCTCCTCTAGGATTTTGATGGTTTCCTGTCTCACATTTAGGTCTTTCATTCATTTTGAGTTTATTTTTGTGTGTGGTGTAAGAAAATGGTCCAGTTTTGCATGTGGCTGTCCAGTTTTCCCAACATCATTTGAAGAGAATTTTTCCCATTGGATATTCTTTCCTGCTTTGTCGAAGATTACTTGACCACAGACCACATAGTCGTGGGCTCATTTTTGGGTTTTCTGTTCTGTTCCACTGATGTGTGTGTGTCTGTTTTTGTGCCAGTACCATACTGTTTTGATCACTACAGCTTTGTCATATAAGTCATGTAAATTGAAGTCCAGCTTTGTATTTCTTTTTCAAGACTGGTTTGGCTATTAAGGGTCTTTTGTGGTTCCACACAAATTTTAGGATTTTTGTGCTAGCTCTGGGAAAGATGCTGGTGGTATTTTAATAAGGATTATATTAAATGCGTACACTGCTTTGGGTAGTAGAAACATTTTAACAATATTTGTTCTACTAATCCATGAGCATGGAATGTCTTTGCATTTCTTTGTGTCATCTTTAATTTCTTTCATCAGTGTTTTATAGTTTTCAGAGTACAGGTCTTTCACCACTTTGGTTAGGTTTATTCCATGTTATCTGATGGTTTTGATGCAATTGTAAGTGGGACTGATCCCTTAATTTCTCTTTCTAATGTTTCATTATTGGTGTATACAAATGCAATCTGTATATTGATTCTGTATCCTGTGACTTTACTGAATTCATTTATCAGTTCTAGCAGATTTTTGGTGGAGTCTTTTGGATTTCCTGTATACAGTATCATGGCAACTGCAAATAGTGGAAGTCTGACTTCTTCCTTGCTGATTTAGATGCACTTTATATCTTTTTGTTACCTGACTGCTGAGGCTAGTACTTCCAGTACTGTGTTAAGTAACAGTGGTGAGAGTGGACATCCCTGTCTTGTTCCTGACCTTAGAGGAAAAGCTCTCAGTTTTTCACCATTGAGGATATTAGCAGTCTTTTGTATATGGCCTTTATGGTGTTGCAATATGTTCCCTCTATCCCTACTTTGTTGAGGGTTTTTACCAAGAATGGATGGTGTACATTGTCAATGCCTTTTCTGAATATACTGAGAGGATCATAGGGATCTTATCCTTTCTTTTATTAATGTGGTATATCACATTGATTTGCGAATATTGAACCACCCTTATTGGTGGAAATCACACTTATTGGTGGGAATCAATAAATCCCACTTGATTGTGGTGAATGATTCTTTTAATATGCTGTGGATTTAATTTGTTAGTATTTTGTTGGGAATTTTTGCATTCATGTTCATCAGGGATATTGTTGGCCTGTAGTTCTTGCTTCTAGTGAGATCTTTGTCCGGTTTTGCAATCAAGGTAATGCTGGCCTCATAGAATCATTTTGGAAGTTTTCCTTCCATTTCTATTTTTTGGAACAGTTTGAAAAGGACAGATATTAAATCTTCTTTAAATGTTTGGTAGAATTCACCTGGGAAGCCAACCAGGCCTGGATTTTTGTTTGTTGGAAGATTTTTGATTACTGATTCAATTTCTTTGCTGGTTACTGGCCAATTCAAGTTTTCTATTTTTCCTATTTCGGTTTTGATAGTTATATGTTTCAAGTAATTTAACCACTTCTTCCAGATTGTCCAGTTTGTTGGCATATAATTTTACATAATATGCTCTTATAATTGTATTTCTGCGGTATTGGTTGTGATCTCGCTTCTCTCATTCGTGACTTTATTTGGGTCCTTTCTCTTTTCTTTTTCATAAGTCTGCCTAGGGTTTATCAATTTTATTAATTTTTTCAAAGAACCAGCTCATGGCTTCATTGATCTATTCCACTGGGGTTTTTTGTTGTTGTTGTTGTTTCTATATCATTTATTCCTGCTCTAATCTTTATTATTTACCTTCTTCTGCTGACTTTAGGTTTCATTTTCATTTCACTTCAATTTCATTTTTTTCTATGTATTTTTTATTTTCTTCTTTGATATCCTGGTTGACCCATTCATTCTTTAGTAGGATTTTCTTTAATAACCTCATTTATTTGTGGTCTTTCCAAATTTTTTCTTGTGGTTGACTTCAAGTTTCATAGTGTGGATGGAAAATATGCATGTATGATCTTAATCTTTTTGTATTTGTTGAAGCCTGATTTGTGACCTAGTATGTTATCTATTCCTGAGAATGCCCCATGGGCACCTGAAAAGAATGTGTATTCTGCTGCTTTAGGATGAAATGTTCTGAATATATCCATTAAGTCCATCTGGTCCAGTGTGTCATTCAAAGCCATTGTTTCCTTGTTGATTTTCTGCCTAGATAATCTGTCCATTGATGTAAGTGGACTGTAAAGTCCCCTACTATTATTGTATTATTATCAATAAGTTCCTTTATGTTTGTTATTATTTTATATATTTGGGTGCTCCCAAGTTGGAGTCATAAATATTTACAATTGTTAGATCTTCTTGTTGCATAGTCTCCTTTATTATGATATAGCACCCTTCTTCATCTCATTACAGTCTTTGGTTTAAAATCTAGTTTGTCTGATATAAGTATTGTTACTCTGGCTTTCTTGTGACATCCATCTTCATGATAAATATTTCTCTATCCACTCACTGGCAGTCTGCAGGTGTCTTTAGGTCTACAGTGAGTCCTTGTAGGCAATATATAGATGGATCTTGGCTTTTTATCCATTCTGACACCCTATGTCTTCTGACTGGGGCATTTAGTCCATTTACATTCAGAGTTATTATTGATACATATGAATTTAGTGCCATTTTATTATGTGTTTTGTTGTTGTTTCTGGAGATTTTCTCTGTTCCTTTCTCGTCTTTGTCACTTTTGGTCTTTTTTGGTCAGAGAGTCTCCTTTAATATTTCTTGCAGGACAGGTTTAGTGGTCTTGAACTAATGAAATCTGCCAGTAACCTTATCTGTCCTCCCTAGTAAGTTAGGGACTTCTTTTGTCTTGCTACTTTTAGGGTTTTTCCTTTATCTTTGTATTTTGCAAATTCAACTACAATATGTGTTGGTCTTGGCCTACTTTTGTTGGTTTTGATAGGTGTTCTCTGTGCCTCCTGGATTTGGAGGTCTGTTTCCTTCTCCATATTTGGGAAGTATTCAGTTATAATTTGTTCAAATAAACCTTCTGCCTCCTTTTCTCTCTTCTTCTTCTTCTGGGATTCCTATGATATGGAAGTTGCTACATTTGATGGAGTCACTGAGTGCCCTAAGTCTACTCTCATCCAAGATTTTTCTTTCCCTCTTTTATCTATCTTCTGTGTCATTTATTTGTTCTTCTGCTTCTTCCATCCTGTGGTCATTACATCCAGTTGGTTTCGAATCTTGGTTGTTGCATTTTTCATTACGGTCTGGTTAGTTTTTAGGTTCTTTATTTCTATGGTAAGTGACTCCCTGGTGTCTTCTGTGCTTTTCTCAAGCCCAATTTATATCTTTATGATTGTTGCTTTAAATTCTGGATCAGGTATATTACGTATATCTGTTTCAATGAAATCCCTGGCCATGACCTTTTCTTGTTCTTTCTTTTGGGGTGAATTCTTCCATCTTGGCATTTTGTCTAGGTCTCTGTCTTCTGTGTGTTAGAAAAGCCTGTTATGTTTCCTGCTCCCGAAAGTAATGGCTTTATGAAGAGATCATATAATGTCCAGGGCTTGGTGCTTCAAGAATTGTCTCTAGTGTATGAGGGTGCACTTTGCTGCTATGTTATGGTTGCTCTACCCCTCAGATCAGTCCTCTCCAGAGTTTCTCCTTCCCTGCAGTGAGGAGTATTTGGACCTTGGCCAGCATGTAGTGAGTTTTAACATGATGTGCTCTCGTCTGCTTGTTAAAAGAGACCTGATGGTATTTCCACTAGAGCTGAAGCTTTGCAGAACTTTATGGTCAGTAGATATGGTGCATGTGGGGGTTTGTGCTGGTTTTCTGAGGGAGCAGGCACTGTGCTGATTCTCAGGCACACTTGCCCAAGAGTGTTCTGCTGGTAATGATTGGTGTAAGCAAGGTAGACAGCTAGTGTTAGTGCTGTACTGTTTACAGAATTGAGTTTATGCTGAGGTGTAGGGAAGGGCAATGGCACCAGCCAGCTCCTTTGTCCCTGTAGAGGGAAGTTCATGCTCCCTCCTGTCAGGAAAGCTTCTGAGAAAAGCAAATAAATTCATGTATCCTAGGTGTTTTTCAGACCACTGCTTACACACTGTCTGTATCTGGGTTGCTTGTCTGCCTGGAGAAGCCCAGGGCACTTTGGGCTTCATCTCAGCCAGCTGGCTGAATTTTAAAACTCCAAACTGTAGAGACCTGTTGTGGCAGGGACCTGCGTTGATCTTCTGAGGAGGGTCACACCACACTGGGATTGATGTAGGTTTGACCCGGAAGGACAGCTGCACCTGAGCTCAGAAGTGTGGAATTTAGAGCAAAGTACACTAAGCAGCCAGTGTCCAGATTAGCAGCCCTCAGCAGGTGTTTCTGCACCTATGCCAAGGGGCAAGGGAGGGAAATGTCACCCACTGGCTCTTTTTTCCCTGGTGAGGCAATGCCACTGCTCTCAGATGCACTCCAAGAAGGGGGAGTTGTCTCTCCCAGTGCATCTCAGGAGATCTTCAGATCATGCCATCTATCCATGGGCTACCTGCCTACCTTCTCCACAGGACCAATGCAGCATCCTCAGGCTCTATACCAGCCATGCCATGGACCTCTACAACTCTTTGAGTCCTGCTGGTTGAAAAAACTCAAAAAATCAGCTTCTCCTATTTTCCCAGTCAATGGTTTTAGAGAAGTGTTTTCCTTGAGTGATCCCCTGTGAATGCCTCTCTTTGCAATCTAGGCTCCCTTCCTTCCTTCCATGATGTGGTCTCCTCTCTCCCAATAGTTGTGCAGTTTGTTCTGTCAGTCCTCTGAACAATTTCTTGGGTATTCAGAATGATAAAATTCATCTGGCTACGTTCAAGGGATAAGGCAAGCCTAGGGTCCTCCTATTACTCCATCATCTTATAGCCACCCCCTAATCCTTAACATTCTTAAAGAATGGTGAAATATTCTTTGTTCTAAAAAACAGAAGCATTTGGTTGGCTGATAAAATGACTAAAAGAAATGTAACCCAAAATCCTCTGGGCTTGGTATGAACTCTCCAGGTCATTACAGGTCCCACTATTCCCTGATATTTTAACCCCATCTTATTTACCTATTTATGTTACTTGCTAAGCCACTCTAAGTATTTTCATTTTTGTTCTTTTTTTGTAGAAGTTTTCACAGACCCATAAACAACTGGTGGTAAAATCAAGGGCAGGATATTTTGTCTTTTGTTTACTGCTGTATCTCCAGCATGGAAAAAAAAATGGCACAAAGCATGTCTTTAATTTCTTTTTAGAAAGAATCAATACTTATTTTCCATTATAAATCCTTGGAGAAAGACTACTCCAACCTATATTTTAACAATGGTCATGATTTTCTCACAGAAATGACTCCACTTAGCTGTGAGAAAATGTTATACAACAGAATATTACTCAGCAATAAAAAAGAATGAAATCTGGCCATTTGCAACAACATGGATGGAGCTAGAGAGCATTATGCTAAGTGAAATAAGTCAGTAAGAGAAATAACATATAATTTCACTCATATGTGAAACTTAGGAAACAAAACAAGCATAAGGAAAAAGAGAGGCAAACCAAAGAACAGACTCTTAACTATAGAGAACAAACTGAGGGTTACTGGAGGGGAGGCAGGTGGCGGGATGGACTAAATAGGTGGTGGGGATTAAGGAGGGCACTTGCTACGATGAGCACTAGGTGTTGTATGTAAGTGTTCCATCACTTAATTGTACACCTTAAACAAATTCTACGCTGTATGTTTACTAACTGAATTTAAGTAAAAACTTAAAAAATAAAAAAAAAGCAAATGAACTGCTTATCAAATAAAAATGTGTGGATATCAAAAACATTACTTTGGGCAAAGTGTACTTGTGATTTATTTCATTTTTATGACGTTCTGCCATTGCCAAATTAAGGAATGTAAATAGAAATTAATACAGAGTTGCATGTATTGAGGGTGAGTGGGTAGTAATTGAAATGTTACACAGGGGTGTTTTCCATGTTAGCAGATACGATCTGCATATTGATCGAGTTTTTAGTATACTGCAGCTGCAGTATCCAGTTTTGGATAACTGCAGGTTATAAAGTTTAAATTTTGTCAAGACATAAACTCAATTTTGGCACATTTCACTATATTTTAATTTAACAATGAGAAGAAAATAAGAAAGAAGGAAATAAGAAAAACAGACAGTAATGAAGACAAGCACATTTTATATATAAACCTCCCCTTCCCTCCCTAAAAAGCTTACCATTTAACTATGATTTCAGGCTGCCAGTTACTAGTTGGGTTCCAGGCAGAATATTGAGGTTTTCTCTAGGGTTTGGTGCAGCTGCTGGATACACAGTGACTGGACAGAGTCCTGTGGTAGAGCAGTGCCATGGAGGTGCTGCCATCCTCTCTGGACCCTGGCTTTGGGCTGATTCTTGGGAAGCTGGGTGAGGTTGTAGTAGAGCTGTTGCCCAGTGACTCAAATCCATGACTCACTATCCACAGCCTCCAGTAGGAGACTGTGGTGTGTCTGCTTGTCATAAGCTTATCAGTGGGCCTATTATTTATATTCAGAATTGTTCAGTCAGAAGTTGCTTTTATGTAAGACATGAAAAGCAGTTGGCAAAAACACTGGCTGCGGGGATTGAGGAGAAATGACAAATCACTGATAAGCTTTGTGAGGCTAAAGAGGAGTATACAGGAAATGAATCATCTTTAGAGATTACCAGACTAGAGAAAGAGTCATTTAAGATACACAGCCTTACAGACTCTTCCAGAAAGGTGAAGAAGACCAACATGATACTGATATAGGAACTAAATTCTCTGGTTCAAGAACTGAAGGAAGAGATATCTAAACAGTCAAAACAAGAAGAGCAAATGGTAGAGATGCTAAAAGCACTCCAGACAGATTATGAGATTCACCACACCACAAGGAGCTTCTCCTAACCTGCCTGGAGACCAAGAGCCAAGCCCTGTTGGTCCCTTCCCCAGGAGCCTGGATCCTAAAGCAGTGCTGTTCCCTCCCCACCACTCAAGTCTCCCACCTTCCAGTCTGTGTTCCTCCACCTCAATCTCTATCTGCATGGTGGTCAGTTGATGCAGGGACTGTCCTCCCTGGGCTGAGTTCTGCCATCTTGACTTGCTGGAGACAGCAGCCAGCTCCTTTGTGGTCGACTCCTCCAAGTCTAAACATTATTGCACTTCCTGCACCACACAAAAGACTATGGGACTTTGTCTTCACAGAAGTTTGGACTTTCTCTCAGTAGCACCAAAAGAAATACTGTACTTAAAAGGTTAATCTATCACTCCTATTGAATCTTCATCCAACCACGTTTCTCAAAATATTGTATTACAAATGTTATTTACAATAATCTTATATATGAACTATTTTTTTTAAGATTTATTTATTTTAGAGAGAAGAGTGCGCAAGTAAGGGCAGAGGGAGAGGGAACAAAATACTCAAGCCGACTCCCCACAGAGCACAGAGTCCCACATGGGGCTTGATCCCAGGACCCTAAGATCATGACCTGAGCTGAAATCAAGAGTCAGGAGCTTAATCAACTGAGCCACCCCAGGGGCCCCATGAACTATTTTTATATATTCTCTATATAATACTGTATTATAATTTACAAGTGTAAAGTATACAATGTAGCAATAAAGACTTTCGATTGTCAAAAAAAGTTTAAAACAAAAAGTTACAGATTTCTTTTTTATTAAATTTATCAGGTATTCTAATAAAACATCCCACTTGCTATAAATTGATTCAAAAGCTTAAGATCAGAAATTTAACTCCCTCAGCAAAACACCCTCCAGTTCCATCCACGTCGTTGCAAATGGCAAGATCTCATTCCTTTTGATGGCTGCATAATATTCCATTGTGTATATATGCTGAGTGAAATAAGTCAATCAGAGAAAGACATGTATCACATGACCTCACTGATATGAGGAATTCTTAATCTCAGGAAACAAACTGAGTGTTACTGGAGTGGTTGGGGGTGGGAGGGATGGGGTGGCTGGGTGATAGACATTGGGGAGCCTATGTGCTACGGTGAGCGCTGTGAATTGTGCAAGACTGTTGAATCACAGATCTGTACTTCTGAAACAAATAACGCAACATATTTTAAGAAAAAAGAAAAAGAAGAAGATAACAGGAGAGGAAGAAAAGGGGAGTATGTGAGGGGGGAGACGAACCATGAGAGATGATGGACTCTGAAAAACAAACTGAGGGTTCTAGAGGGGAGGGGGAAGGGGGATGGGTTAGCCTGGTGATGGGTATTGAGGAGGGCACGTTCTGCATGGAGCACTGGGTGTTATGAACAAACAATGAATCATGGAACACTGCACCAAAAACTAATGCTGTAATATATGGCGATTAACATAACAATAAAAAAATTAAAAAAAAAAGAAATTTAACTCCCAATTCCCAAGCATATTGACACCAAATACTGAAAGTGAAGTGTGAATGAAATGATAATTATATAACCCCTTTAAAAAAAAAATCATTGGATTTAACTGACTACAAGATCTGTTAACTAAGAATGCACTCTTAGAAAGTTATAAATGAATAATGACAGTGTCTGCCCCAGTCTGGCTTCTGTGTATATGTTTTATTGAACATTTCTACACAAACATTTTGTAAAGGTCTAACACTATTATTGGTGGACAATATCTGTAAATATTTAAAGGAATATTATGTGTTTTCATGTTTTACCAACCTGAGCTCTGGAACAAGACTGCCTGTGTTTGAACCTCAGCTTCTCTATCTAATTATATGTCTTACTTTGACAAATACTTAACTATCCTGTGTCTGTTTCTTCATCTATAAAATAAGGTTAATGACATGCTCTATCTCATAGAGTTATTATGAGAATTAAGTGAGTTAATCCATCAAAAGAACAAAGAATAGTGACTAATACATAGTAAGTACCTAGTGAATGTTTCCATTATTATATAATAGACGGAGAAATGGAAACATATGGTTTACTGATAACATCAGCTTACAGAAATACTTTAAACAAATTTTAACATACATCTTGATATCAATATCAACTAGTCCTAAAATGTGCTTCTGAAAACCTTAATTCATCATGCCAAGTTGATATAGATCCCTATTCATATGGTAAGCACTGATAGATCATAGTAGATGGGAGTATTAAGGCCAATTCAAATTTGCTCTTTCAAGTAATTGAAAGCCACTTCATCATCCAAGTCAGAATATCAATCTGTCACTCAAGTCACAAAGTCAACCTTTGTTTAAAAACTACTCTGTACAGGGGTGCCTGGGTGGCAAAGTTGGTTAAGTGTCCAACTCTTGAATTTTGGCTCAGGTCATGATCTCAGGGTCTTGGGCTCAAGTCCTGTGTGAGCTCCAAACTCAGTGGGGAATCTGTTTCTCTCCTTCTCCCTCTCTCTCTGCTCCACTCCCAGCTCTCTCTCTCTAAAATGAATAAATAAATCTTTTAAAAAAAACTACTAGGTACAGATGATTGTACACACTGCTTAGTTTGAAAGAATATAAAATGTACTTATACTCATTTCTTAAATAATTTATTATCTAATTTTAAATGTTTCAAAACTGAGTTAAGAAAGACTTTAATTACTTCCACAAAATATACTATCAGGGAATGTAAATCACCAAGTGAAGTATAAAAAAGAGAAAAAAAGAAATATCTTAAATAATGAACTATTCTGGGTCTGAGAGAGTAATTCAGCAGGCATTTAGGTGTGTTTTGATCTATGTAGATAGACTATAATAGGTTTAGATGCCTGCCCCGCAGGCCACCACCACCTTAAGACAAGAAAATACACTCCTGTCACACCAAGTCCAGGCGACTGCCTCTGCGAGGGACCCTGGGGTCGAACTTGGGAAAAGATGGTGAAGCAGTAGGGGACCCTATTCCAACTGCTCCCCTGAATTGAGCTGTATATCCACCACACCACTTTGAAAAACCACGAAATCAGCCTGAGATGTAAGAAGATACATCTGGATCTCTACAAACAGAATCAAAGGCAGCTGAGTTTGAGGTATAAAGTGGGGAGAAGCAGTGGGGCCACGCATGTGAACTGGGGCAGTTGGCAGTTTTAGAAGCACAAAGTGCAGAGACGTGCCCCAACATGGTGTCTAGGAATGGGAGTACTGCTGAGGGGCGCACAACCCAGGATGCTGCAGTTTAGAGCAGCACAGACAGAAACGAAGATAGTGTGGCCTGGAGAGCTCAGTGAAGAACAGACTGTGACCTCTCTGTTCTGAGGCAGAGGGTTGGAAATGGTCTCTTCTGCTCTGATTCGTGAAAGAGACACAGAAGCCACCAGGGAAAGCAGCCAGAGAACAAAAGCCCCAAAAAACCGAGTATCACTGCACCCCCCCCAACAGGGGGCAGGGCATCGCTGCCCAAACAGGGTTGCCTGAGTAACAGTGTGGCAGGCCCATCCCCCAGAAGTCAGGCTGGGAGAACAAGAGGTCAACAAAACAGGTGCATCTTGCTTGGGTTGTGGTCAATACTTTGGACTCTGTATATTCCCTCAACCACCCCACAACAGAATGACTGGGAGGAAGAACCCCCAAAATAGGAAAGACCCAGAGACTGTGACTTCTGCCACAGATTTACAAATGGATACAGATATAACCAAGATGTCGGAAATGGACTTCATGGTAACAGTTACGAAGACGATAGCTAGAATGGAGAAATGGTTTAATGGCAACATAGAGTCTCTAAGACCAGAAATGAAAGTTGAACTGGCAGAACTTAAAAATGCTATCAATGAGTCCAATCTAATCTAGATACTCTAACAGCTAAGGTAAGCGAGGCAGAAGAATTAATTAGTGAACTAGAAGACAAATTGATAGAAAAGAAGGAAAAAGAGGAGGCTTGGGAAAAACAGCTCAAAATCCATGAAAAGAGAATTAGAGAAATAAGTGACACCATGAAACATTCCAATGTCAGAATTATTGGTGTCTGTGAGTGGGGTGGAGAGAGAGAGAGAACTAGAAGATATATTTGAGCAAATCATAGCTGAGAACATCCCTAATCGGGGGAATGAAACAAACATTCATGTCCTAGAGGCAGAGAGGACCCTTCCCAAGATCAAGGAAAACAGACCAATGCCCCGACATGTAACAGTAAAACTCGCAAATCTTAGAACCAAGGAAACCATCTCAAGGGCAGTTAGGGGGAAGAGATTCCTTACATACAGAGGGAGGAATATCAGAAAAATGTCAGACCTATCCACAGAGACCTGGCAAGCCAGAGAGGCCTGGCAAGACATATTCAGGGTACTAAATGAGAAGAACATGCAGCCAAGAATACTTCATCCAGAAAGGCTGTCATTTAGAATCGATGGAGAGATACAGACCTTCCAAGACAGGCAGAAAATGAAAGAATATGTGACCACTAAGCCAGCAAGAAATATTAACGGGGGGTCCTATAAATGGAGAAAGACCCCAAGAGTGATATAGAACAGAAATTTACAGAGACAATCTATAGAAACAAGGACTTCACAGGCAACATAATGGCAATAAATTCTTATCTTTCAATAATCACTCCCAATGTGAAAGGCCTAAATGCTCCCATAAGATGGCACAGGGTTGCTGATTGGATAAAAAGACAGGACCCATCCGTATACTGTCTACAAGAGACTCATTTTGAACCTAAAGATACATCTAGACTGAAAGTGAAGGGATGGAGATCCATCTTCCATGCCAACAGACCTCAAAAGAAAGCCGGGGTAGCAATTCTTATATCAGACAATTTAGATTTGAAGCTAAAGACTATAGTTAGAGACACAGAAGGACACTATATCATTCTTAAAGGGTCTATCCAACAAGAAGATCTAACAATTGTAAATATTACGCCCCCAACATGGGAGCAGCCAATTACATAAGCCAACTGTTAACCAAAATAAAGAGTCATATTGATAATACGTTAATTGTAGGAGACCTCAATACTCCACTCTCAGCAACAGACAGCACATCTAAGCAGAAAATCAACAAAGAAACAATATCTTTGAATGACACACTGGACCAGATGGACCTCATAGATATACATTCCACCCTAAAACAACAGAATACTCATTCTTCTCGAGTGCACATGGAACTTTCTCTAGAATAGACCACATACTGGGTCACAAATCAGGTCTCAACTGATACCAAAACACTGAGATTATTCCCTGCATATTCTCAGACCATAACGCTTTAAAGCTGGAACTCAATCACAAAAAAAATTTGGCAGAAATTCAAACACTTGGAAGCTAAAGACCACTCTGCTCAAGAATCTTTGGGTCAACCAGGAAATCAAAGAACTTAAACAATTCATGGAAACCAATGAGAATGAAAACACATTGATCCAAAATGTATGGGATACTGCAAAGGCGGTCCTAAGGGAGAAATACATAGCCATCCAAGCCTCACTCAAAAAAATAGAAAAATCCCAAATTCACCAACTAACTCTACACCTTAAAGAACTGGAGAAAAGCAAAAAATGATGCCTATGCCACAGATTAGAAGAGAAATAATTAAGATTAGAGCAGAGATGAATTAGAAACCAAAAACACAGTATATCAGATCAAAGAAACTAGCAGCTGGTTCTTTGAAAGAATTAATAAAATTGATAAACCACTGGCCAGACTTATAGAAAAGAAAAGACAAAGGACCCAAATTAATAAAGTTATGAACGAAAGGGGAGAGATCACGACTAACACTAAGGAAATAGAAACAATTATTAGAAATTATTATCAACAACTATATGCCAATAAATTAAGCAACCTGGAAGAAATGGATGCCTTCCTGGAATGCTATAAACTCCCAAGACTGAAACAGGAAGAAACTGACAACGTGAATAGGCCAATAATCAGTAACGAGATTGAAGTAATGATCAAAAACCTCCCAAAACACAAGAGTCCAGGGCCTGATGGATTCCCTGGGGAATTCTACCAAACAGTCAAAGAAGAAATAATACTATTCTCCTGAAGCTGTTTCAAAAAATAGAAACAGAAGGAAAGCTCTAGACTCATTCTATGAGGACAGCATTACCTTAATCCCCAAACCAGGCAAAGACCCCATCAAAAAGGAGAATTCGAGATTGATATCCCTGATGAATATGGATTCCAAAATCCTCAACAAAATCCTAGCTAATAGGATCCAACAATACATTAAAAGGATCATCCACCACGACCAAGTGGGATCTAGCTCCAGGATGCAAGGGTGATTCAACATTCACAAATCAATCACTGTGATAGAACACATTAAATAAGAGGAAAGAGAAGAGCCATATGGTCCTCTCAATTGATGGAAAAAAGCATTTGACAAAATACAGCGTCCTTTCCTGATTAAAACTCTACAGAATATAGGGACAGAGGAAACATTCCTCACGTTCATAAAATTCATCTATGAAAAATCCACAACGAATATCATTCTTAATGGGGAAAAGCTGAGAGCCTTTCCCTTAAGATCAGGAACATGACAAGGATGCACAGTCTCACCATTATTGTTCAAGATAGTACTAGAAGTCCTAGCAACAGCAATCAGACAACAAAAAGAAATAAAAGGTATTCAAATTGGCAAAGAAGAAGTCAAATTATCTCTTTTCACAGATGACATGATACTTTATGTGGAAAACCAAAAAGACTCCACCCCCAAATTACTAGAACTCATACAGCAATTCAGTAATGTGGCAGGATACGAAATCAATGCACAACAATCAGTTGCTTTCTTATACACTAACAATGCAACTGTAGAAAGAGAAATTAGAGAAACGATTCCATTTACAATAGTACCAAAAACTATAAGATACCTCAGAATAAACCTAACCAAAGAGGTAAAGGATCTATACTCTAGGAACTACAGAACACTCATGAAAGGAATTGAAGCAGACACAAAAATATGGAAAAACATTCCATGCTCATGGATCAGAAGAATAAACATTGTTAAAATGTCTATGCTACCCAGAGCAATCTATACCTTCAATGCCATCCCGATCAAAATTCCAATGACATTTTTCAAAGTGCTGGAACAAACAATCCTAAAATTTGTATGGGATCAGAAAAGACCCCGAATCGCCACAGAAATGTTGAAAAATAAAAACAAAGCTGGGGGCATCATGTTGCCCGATTTCAAGCTATATTACAAAGCAGTGATCACCAAGACAGCATGGTACTGGCATGAAAATAGACATATAGACCAACAGAACAGAATAGAGAGGCCAGATATGGACCCTTAACTCTATGGTCAAATAATCTTCCACAAAGCAGGAAAAAATATGCAGTGGAAAAAAGACAGTCCCTTCAAAAAACGGTGCAGGGAAAATTGGACAGCTCTATAAAGAAGAATGAAACTTGACCATTCTCTTACACCATACAAAAAGATAAACTCAAAATGGATGAAAGACCTCAGTGTGAGACAGGAACCCATCAAAATCCTAGAGGAGAATGTAGGCAGTAACCTCTGTGACATCGGCCACGGCAACTTCTTTCACGTCACCTCTCCAAAGGCTAGTGAAACAAAAGCAAAAATGAACTTTTGGGACTTCATCAAGATAAAAAGCTTCTGCACAGCAAAGGAAACAGTCAACAAAACAAAGAGGCAACCCACAGAATG
Source organism: Zalophus californianus (assembly GCF_009762305.2). Taxonomy (NCBI): domain Eukaryota; kingdom Metazoa; phylum Chordata; class Mammalia; order Carnivora; family Otariidae; genus Zalophus; species Zalophus californianus. The sequence goes on along the minus strand of NC_045598.1, from coordinate 139,793,364 downwards.
GGAGAAGATATTTGCAAATGACACTACAGATAAAGGGCTGGTATCCAAGATCTATAAAGAACTTCTCAAACTCAACACACAAAAAACAATCAAGTCAAAAAATGGGCACTTCTTCATGTGTCTGTTGGCCATTTGGATGTCTTCTTTGGAAAAATGTCTGTTCATGTCTTCTGCCCATTTCTTGATTGGATTATTTGTTCTTTGGGTGTTGAGTTTGATAAGTTCTTTATAGATTTTGGATACTAGCCCTTTATCTGAGATGTCATTTGCAAATATTTTCTCCCATTCTGTCGGTTGTCTTTTGGTTTTGTGGATTGTTTCTTTTGCTGTGCAAAAGCTTTTTATCTTGATGAAATCCCAATAGTTCATTTTTGCCCTGGCTTCCCTTGCCTTTGGCGATGTTTCTAGGAAGAAGTTGCTGTGGCTGAGGTCGAAGAGGTTGCTGCCTGTGTTTTCTTTTAGGATTTTGATGGACTCCTGTCTCACGTTTAGGTCTTTCAACCATTCTTAATCTCAGGAAACAAACTGAGGGTTGCTGGAGTGGTGGGGGGTGGGAGGGATGGGGTGGCTGGGTGATAGACATTGGGGAGGGTATGTGCTACGGTGAGCACCGTGAATTGTACAAGACTGATGAATCACGGATCTGTACTTCTGAAACAAATAATGCAATATATGTTAAGAAAAAAAAAGAAGAAGAAGATAGCAGGAGGGGAAGAATGAAGGGGAGTAAGTCAGAGGGGGAGACGAACCATTAGAGACAATGGACTCTGAAAAACAAACTGAGCGTTCTAGAGGGGAGGAGGGTGGGGGGGATGGGTTAGCCTAGTGATGGGTATTAAAGAGGGCACATTCTGCGTGGAGCACTGGATGTTATGCACAAACAATGAATCATGGAACACTACATCAAAAACTAATGCTGTAATGTATGGTGATTAACATAACAATAAGAAATTATTTAAAAAAATGGGCAGAAGACATGAACAGACACTTCTCCAAAGAAGACATACAAATAGCTAACAGACACATGAAAAAATGTTCATCATTAGCCATCAGGGAAATTCAAATCAAAAACCACATTGAGATACCACCTTACACCAGTTAGAATGGCAAAAATTGACACGGCAAGAAACAACAAATGCTGGAGAGGTTGTGGAGAAAGGGAAACCTCTTATACTGTTCGTGGTAATTCAAGTTGGTAAAGCCACTTTGGAAGACAGTGTGGAGGTACCTCAAAAAATTAAAAATAGAGCTACCCTATGACCCAGCAATTGCATTCCTGGGTATTTACCCCAAAGACATAGATGTAGTGAAAAGAAGGGTTATATGCACCCCCCCCAATGTTCATAGCACCAATGTCCACAATAGCCAAACTGTGGAAAGAGCCGAGATGCCCTTCAATAGATGAATGGATAAAGAAGATGTGGTCCATATATACAACGGAATATTACTCAGCCATCAGAAAGGATGAACACCCAACTTTTACAACAACATGGATGGGATTGGAGGAGATTATGCTAAGTGAAATAAGTCAAGCAGAGAAAGTCAATTATCATATGGTTTCACTTATTTGTGGAACATAAGGAATAGCAGGGAGGACATTAGGAGAAGGAAGGGAAAAATGAAGGGGGGGAATCGGAGGGAGAGATGAACCATGAGAGACTGTGGACTCTGAGAAACAAACTGAGGGTTTTAGAGGGGAGGGGGTGGGGGGATGGGTTAACCTGGTGATGGGTATTAAGGAGGGCATGTGGGTGCTATATGAAAACAATGAATCATAGAACATTACATCAAAAACTAATGATGTACTGTATGGTGACCAACATAACATAATAAAATAAAGTAAAATTAAAAAAAAATAATGAACTATTCTGAACCAGAATCATTATAGAAGATTTTTCCCTCTCTTATTGATTCATCAGAGAAATTGTATCTTTTATATGAAAAACTTCCAAATAGAAAAATTCCTTATAGCCAAAGACAAACCATAAAAGTAGGACCAACTAGGCTATCAGAATATCTCTAGTCTTCTTTTATATACAAACTATTTTCACTGAAACTACCTAGTTCCTTTTACTTATACCTATTTGAGATCAAGAGATTACTTCTTGTAGCAATTTTTTATAGTTTTAGAAGCAACAAAGTTTTATGGCGAGCAAGTCTACCTAAAAGTGAATAATAAATTCAATTAAAAAGCAAATGACTGAAAATATCTAATTTCTCTCAATAGAGCCAAGGATAAGCCTGAAACCTGCTCTGTCAATTTGGAAATTTCCACTCACATTTCCAAATATCTACTGCAACTATATCATTTTGAAGAAAGTTAGGCTTTCAATATTCCTATCACCAAAAAAGCAGTATTCAGGGGTGCCTGGGTGGCTCAGTCGGTTAATCGTCAGACTTTTGATATTGGCTCAGGTCATGATCTCAGGGTCATGAGAATGAGCCCCACACTGGGCTCCACCTTCAGTGGGGAGTCTGCTTGAGATTGTATTCCTCTCCCTCTGTCCCTCCTCCCCATGATCTTTCTCTCTCTCTCTCTCAAATAAATAAATCTTAAAAAAAAAGTTGTATTCAGTGATTAAGAGAAAGCTGACATCTTTCTCTGCTGCTAACACATACAGTATTTCAGATACTGAGCTCTAAAAAGGGACTAGAGAATTAAGATGTATAATGTTTTAAGATAAAACAGAAATAACTCTCCTTTAGTAACATAAAAAGGACAAATGAAATATATACAATATCACTTCATTTAATTATTTATGTTTAAGGCAATATAATTTATATTAGTCACTGTGAAATGGAAGTCTTTTTGGAAAAAAATAAGAAATGTAACCTAGCATTAGTTATAAGGTGACCTTTATTTTGGAGCATTATGACTGATTTAATAGTGGTATGGATATTTTAGATTAAAATAGTAATAATTTCCATACTTTGGCTATAGAATTGATATATTACCAGGTACAATAGCTTTTATCAATATAAGTATCATTATCAAAAACAAAGCAGAATAAGAGACTCAATTCTAAGCTCCATAGGGTTAACTAATTCCTTCATCATGTCAGATAATTACCATTGCTTTTTATGTTGTGAGAGCATTTAAGATTTATTCTCTTAACAACTTTCAAATATACAGTACTTTATTGTTAACTATAACACAGTGCTGTACCTTACATCCCCAGAATTAATCTTCTAATTGGAAGTTTGTACCCTTTGACCAACATCTCCATATTTCCCCACCCCACCCAGCCACTGATAACCACCTTTGTAACTCTGGCTGTACAAGGTTGGGGTTTTTTCAGATTCCACATATAAATAAGATCATACAGTGTTTCTCTGACTTACTTCACTTAGCGTAATGTCCTCAAGGTCCATCCCTGTAGTTGCAAATAGCAGGATTTTTCTTCTTTTTCATGGCTAAATAATATTACATTGTATATATGCACCACCTCTTGTTTATCCATTCAACTACTGACTGATACTTAGATTGTTTCTATATCTTGTCTATTTTGACTAATACTGAAATAAATAAGAGTGCAGATACCTCTTTGATACCCTGTTTTCATTTCCTCTGGAAATACACCCAGAAGTGGGATTGCTGGATCAACAGTATAGAGGTTCCTCAAAAAATTAAAAATAGAACTATCCAAGCTTCTTCACACACAATTCTTTATAATAACAAAATAATCCTAAATCCCACCTCCTATCCATTGTATCATTGCTCTCATTCATTTCACTCACATACAAGCATACATAAGCATAGGTACATAATTGGATAAATTGTTGCTATTATTTTCAACAATCTGTTGTCTGCTCAGCCAATTAAGAATAAGAAGAATTGGGGGCGCCTGGGTGGCTCAGTCATTGAGCGTCTGCTCAGATCGTGGTCCCGGGGTCCTGGGACCGAGCCCCGCATGGGGCTCCCCACTCAGTGGGAGGCCTGCTTCTCTGTCTCCCACTCCCCCTGCTTGTGTTCCCTCTCTCGCTGTGTCTCTCTCTGTCAAATAAATGAATAAAATCTTTAAAAAAAAAAAAGAATACTCACAGTGACTTAGGGTTTAAAAAAAAAGAAGAATTGAAGTGTACAATTCAGTGCTTTATTCTATATTTAAAGAGTTATGCAACCAATACCACAATCTAACTTCAGTACATTTTTATAAGCTCAAAAGAAACCCTTACCCAGTAGAAGTCACGCCTCCTTCCTCTCCACACTCCACCCTGAGCCCTAGAAATCTGTAGACAATTTCTGTAGGACCTCCATACAATATTGAAAAGTAGTGGTGAGAGTGAACATCTTTTTCTTACGCCTGACCTTATTGGGAAAGCTTTCAGTCTTTCACCATTATCTCTGGGTTTTGTTTTTGTTTTTGTAGATACACTTTATCAGAACAGGACATCTAGTTCAAGTTTACTGAATGGGTGTATGTGTGTATATATATGCAACTACTGAAAAAATCATGCAATTTTTATCCTCTATTCAATCAATATGATGTGATGGTCTGTTCTATGTGTCATCTTGGCTAGGCTAATCAAACACTAATGTAGGTGTTGCTGTGGAAGTTATTTTGTAAATGTGATTAGCAACTATAATCATTTGACTTTAAGTAAAGGAGATTAGCCTGGATAATTAGGGTGGGTCTGATCCAATCCGTTGAAAGGCTTTATGAGCAGAACTGAGGTTTCCTTGAGGAAGAAGAAATTCCACCTGTGGACCACAATCTACCGGCAAATTTCAGGGTTGCCTAGTTAACTCCCACGCTCACATAAGCCAATTCATTACAATAAATATTAATAAACCAGTTCTGGTATAAGAGGCCTCATGTTGGTCTTCTTCTTGCATCTAGTTTAGTCCACAGAATCTTCCTAAGTAACCCAGGATATCTCACTGCAGGTGGGGGAATGCCACATTTTTTATACCTGGCATGGATCTCATCTATTTATTTCTCTGAATGCCTTTATACAAACAGTGGCAGGTATATTTGGCTTATGGAGATCTGATAATCCTCTGTATCTGTCTGTTGGCATTCTGTCTTGCCACAAATTACAAACACTTTTTTTCTTTTTGATAGAAAAATGAACACAACCTAGAGGTGGATGGTTTTGTTTTTCTCCATCTCAACTAATAAATAATGAATTCAATAATTTGAATAAAAACACACAAAAACAATTATTCTCCCACAAAACTTCACTGAATTGACTTTGAAGGTCTAAATTGCTTTAATTTCTTTGTCTAATTTCCTCTTTCTTTGATACCCTTTTATGTTACATTTGGAATATTTCAAAATAGAATTACTGAGTTCCTCTTTGGTATGGAGCTACTGTATATGAAGAACATCTATTGATATTTATTATGCAAACCATGAGGGGAAAATAGGATTCCAGAATTGCAGTGACATCTTTGGTCTTCTTCAGGCTGTACTTGTGAAATCCACAGCAATCTGAGGACCTACATTCACAGTAAAATTCCTTGTGACTTCCAAAAATGTGGAGTATAACAATCATCAGTTTAATTCTACCACTTACTTGCTGTATAATTTGGGGAAAACAGCTTCTGAAATTGGGAACTGTTACATAGGATTGTTCTGAAGGTAAATTGAGATAAGCTTAGGTAGTTTTTAAATTTTGCTTTACCTTTATCTTAATTGACTTCATGCTTATTAAACCTTGTCAATTTAAAATCAAGTTAAATAATTTTACTTTCAAGTTAATAAATTCCAGAGCCTTCTTGCATAGGTGTGATATCCATCCATCCCTGTCCCCCACACACACCAGCAGTCTATTATCTGTCAAGTATTTTAGAACCTGAATTTATGCATAATATGAATTAAGCCTTTAAGGGATTTAACAGTTTAACAACACTCAGCTTTAGTGAACACACAACACTTGAATACACTCTTTTCTCTTTTTTCTTTTAACAGATAACAGGGTTTACAGAATGCTAGTTTGGTATAGCAAAGCCCTATTTGTTTTGTTTCTTGGTTCACTAAATTGCATCTACATTAGAAACTACAGTACTCAGTTATTCTTAAGTCTCCAAAGAGAAGTTTCATAAACACTGATCTGCTTTATCAATGACTTTGCCAAATTAGGGTCATAGGATAGACCACAAATGGATTAATTATTTTCTGTTTTTATGACATTTACAACTTCAAATCCTACTCAAAATTTTAATTATTTGATTCGGTCTTTATAGTCATTAATACTGACTACACTTATGGTTCTCTTGGGTGATGAATCAGATAGATGACCTCAGGAGAGGGCTCCTTACATATACTCTAAGTTTTGGCAAGGCTCAGTTCCTTAGAGCCCACAGAAGGACATCCTCCATTTAATAGGAACACTGATTCAGGAAGGTGAGTGTGAATGACTGCACAGTAGTTAGACTGAGAGCTAATGAACAGATGTGTTATAGTCTTGGCTTCCCAGGCTTTCTAAAAGTCTTTTCAAATTACCTCCCACATAAATTGGTGTTAATGATTGTGCAAGACTCCCTTTAAGAAGCACTATGCTTAGACTAAAGGGAATTTTCAGTACTTTTGGGGAAACATTTTTCATCTATATTAAGAATAATTCTTTTCACACCTATGCTCTAGCTCTCTGCCTCTCAGCAAAAGAAAATGAGCTGCTCTGCATTTGTTTCTCAATGCAAAGAAAGATATTTAATTTCCCAGGCAATGCATGGTAACTCAGAGCAATGTGTAGAATCTAAAATGGAAAATGCATACAACTACAAGATGAGTGGACTGTCTCATCCACAGACAATAACCCGTCCCTAATGAGTCATTTTCCTCTATATAAATTGAGGAATGTGACAAGGGTACAGAATGTTTTTCCCTCACGAGGAAAAAAATTTACCTGCAAAGATATGCTAATCATATTAGGCTGATGCAACCATTCGTAGCACATCATTCTTTTTCTCTGTATTAAGAATCTGCCTTCTTATTGCTACTGTGCAACTAAGAGAAAGAAAGGAAGAATTTTCTAATAAAAACATTTTATCTTTACTTTGCTGGAAGGAGGCTGGGTGTGAGCTCTCTAACTACAAATTCAAAACCAAATGACAAGAATATAAATAAGAAGAATTTGCTGTGTATATTAACTTTCTATTGTTAATGTTTTTACTAGGCTGTTAGAAGATTATTGCTAGATATAATTAGGAATGAAGAGCTTAGGTTTTTTCAGGCCATGAATTTATTTAATTCTCTTATTTTGTATGTGAGTTGAGCTTTAATTTTTTATCTGTTTTCTTAAAACACTTGCCCTGAGAATCAAGGATTAAATACAAGATATTCTTCTCTGTTTCTCTTCAGTCCCATCTGCACAAAGAGTATTCTTTGATGTGTATTCTAAAGCTGATTCCTTTGATTATTTTTTAAACTCCCAGTCTACACTCTAATCAGGTTTTAAAACTATATATCTGCATTAACATTATGTATGCGTGCACCAGTGCTGAGTTAATGGGCTAGGATGAGTCAGATCTCCATATATTTTTATGTTTTTTTCCCCTTAGTTTGTCTTCATTTCAGATTGAAAACTCCCTTTACTTAGCCAATTTTTTAAATGAACTTCATAAATCTCCTCACGTAAAGCACAAGCAGCAGAATTTATTTAAAGTGGAAAACTTTTTCTCCCAATGCACTTTTGTAGATTTTGCTGTAAAGGGAAATCAGTTTTAAACAGGCGGGACTGCTTTGCACTGAAAGAAAATTAAATTCTTGCATCCCTGTGCATACTTCACGCATGATATGCTTTCCATGTGATTTCTACCTACGTGACCATCACTCAGCAATGAAACAGCTCAGGGGCAAAAGAAGGCCAGAAAGGTATGAGGAAGCAACAAAACTCAGGATGAAGTGAAAATGACTTAATTTCCATATTTCATCTGAAGCACAAGCTCAAAAGAGAGAGGTGCTCACTCATCTTCTTCTTCACCAAAGCCTTCCCTGCAGCCACACTTCAGTTAAGTGAGGGTAAAACAGGATTCTGCACTGAGTTCAGTCAACTTACTCAGATGTGTTATCACAAGGAATTCTAGTTGCCGGCGGCTCACTTGTCAATGGGAGGTACCAGACAGTCATAGTAATGGGTAAATGAAGAGCTTTTCACAGTTATCAGGCACATTATCACATTTGTGTCATTTAATCCTTACAAAAAACACTACCAAAGAAGATTAGTTTTATTATAATTGATGAGGCAACAGTGGCCGAGAAGTTAACTGATGGGAACAAGATCTAGTAATGTTCAACAAGTAGTGGGTAACATTGGTTTTCAGACTCCAAACCCAGGTTATTCCCAATACATGAAACTGCTTTGAAAGATGCCCTTGGATATCCAACCTAATGGATAAATATTCTTCTAGAAACTGAAAGACAGAAGTGTTTTTTCTGAAGGCTTACACATTGCAGAAATTGTTTGTTAATGAGCCAACTCCTAGGGCTCTTTTCTACTTACATCCTTGAGCAGGAATATTGTGCATCTATGACTGAGCCAGGGCCTTTATTATTTTAACCTTTTTATTTAAATTAAAAAGTAATACATACATAATCATGACAAAAAAAAATCAGATAAACAAAAAGAAGGAAATTTATAATATCCATAAACCTACACAGGTGCTTGTTGTTGTTGTCATTAACTTAAAAAAAACAAATTTAGACTTAAACAAGGCAAAAATAGTACAGACAAGCTCCCATATAACCTCACGTACTTTTCTCTAATGTTAACATCTTATATAATCATAGTATAATTATTAAAACCAGAAAATGAACGCTGGCCCAATATTATTTAACTTCACATTTTATTTCACTGATTTTTCCACTAATGACTTCTTTTTGTTCCAGATTCTGATCACAAACCCTACACTGAATTCTTTTCATGTGTCCCTAACTCTCCTTCATCTGTGACAGTTCCTCAGTCTTTCCTTGTCTTTCATGAACTAAACTCTTTGAAGAGTACTGGCCAACTGCCTGAGTTGTGGTGTGTCTGGTATTTTCTCATGATGGGGATGAGGTAATGAATTTTTGGCAGAAACATAACAGAAGTATTGTGCCCTTCTCTTGCATCACATCATGGTGTATATGACATTATATAATGGGAAGTTAATCCTGATCCAAAGTAGTGTCTGCTAGGTTCCTACATAGTAAAATTACTATTTTCCCATAAAATATAAAACATATGTTGAAGATTATTTTGAGACTATGCAAATATTATCTTTCTCTCAAAATCTGGCTCACTAATTTTAGCATCCATAGCTGCAACAATTAGTACTCTGGTGTTTCTGTTTCCCCCATTACTTCTATATTTATCAATCAGAATTCTACAATGAAGAGATAACCCTTTGCCCCACTTAGGTATTTATGGTATTTATTAAATTACTTATGTGTATCAATATGGACTCATGGATAATTCTTTTATTCAATAGTATTATGCTAGAAAAAAAAATAATCATCCCCCAAAGAATCCCTGGAACTTATGAATATTTTCCTTTACATGAAAAAAAGATACTTGGTAGATGTAATTTAGGTAAGGACAGATCTTGAGATGGGGAGGTTTTCCTCAGTTATCCAGTGGATACAATCTAATCACAGGAGTCCTTAAAAGTAGAAAACAAAGGAAGAAGAATGGGTCAGAGGGATGCAACATGAGAAAAGACTCGACCTATTGTTGCTGGTTCTGAAGATGAAGAAGGAGGCCACAAGCCAGGGAATGAAGTGGTCTCTAGAAGCTGTGATCAGCCTCTGACTCACAACCATCAGGAAAATGGTACCCCAGCCCTATAATTACAAGGAACTGAATAACAGTTAACATAAAAGAGTGAAGGAACGGATTCTCCTGTAGAGCCATTGCAAAGGCATGCAGTGATGTGGATGCTTTGATGTAACCTGCACAGATCTGTATCAGACTTTTTACCTACACTATTTTAAGATAGTAAATATGTGCTAAGTCAGTACATTTGTGGTAATCTCTTAATGACAGCAATAGAGAACTAATAAAATCATTTTTTTTTTTCCCGCAAATTGTTCCAGCTTTGGTCATTGGAAGCCTTTCATTTGAGCTGGGTCTTTTGATCATTTTGATAATTGGTAGCGTTTTCCTCATTTAAATTTATCGTGCAGTTAATTTGCAAAGCAAGAGCATGAAATAAAAAGTCTGATGATTTCACACAAACAGAACTCATCTTAAGATTACCTCTACATGTTCAGAAGAAAGCCACGAAGGGATATAATTTAGCCAGCCATTACAATTTTTTAAAATATTTATTTATCTGAGAGAGAGAGAGAGTACCCACAGGGAGGGAGGGGCAGAGGGAGAGGAAGAATCCCAACAGAATCTGCACTGAGCGTGAAGTCAACATGGGGCTCAATCTCATGACCCTGAGATCATGACCTGAGCCAAAACTAAGAATTGGATGCTTAACTGACTGCACCACCCAGGTGCTCCAGCCATTATAATTTTTAAAAACTTAATTCAAATTATTGAAGTATGGAGGCCATGGGCATCATTTCTCCAATTTGTTAAAGTGAGAGTATGTGTATGTCTGCTTTTTACGAGGTTTGAAACTAGTTGGAAAAGTAGGGGTAAGCCAGAACTCAAAACAGAAAATAGTTTAAGGAACAGGTAAAAAGCAGGGAATAAGTCACATGCCTCCTCCTACCTGGTTTGGTTTACAAAGGCTATAGTGAGTGAAATTTTAGGCCTGCCTTAATGCTTCCCTACCTGATGGTGAGAATTAACATTTCTTCAGTGGTGATTAATAATTAGATTTCTGTAATTTGAGATTAGATTTCTGTAACTTGAAAAATAGTATTCTTAGAAAAAGAATATATTGGTATCAGTCATTTTAAGTAATTTACAAATGACACCTAGTCCCTCTGAAAAATCAGGTTTTTCATGAGACAATGCAGTGAGAAGGGTACACTGGGCATTTAGATAGGAAGAGGTGCCACAGAGTGGGAAAAGAGGGGACCTATAAAAGTAATATAATAGACATACTGATCAGTAATTGTCTACATTACAATTTGACTGATCCAGCCTTATAGGGATTCTCATATGCCTCCAAACTAGTCTTGCACAACTATGACTATGTTGACAAAAACATACTCCTTAAATTTTTTGAGAATAGAAACTATATCGTATTTAACTTTGATTTCCTAGCTCAGTTCCTCACACATAGCACATTCTCTGTATATTTCTATGTAATAGATAAATGGATAAAAGAATGAATAATAACTTAAAATAGTGTGGGATATATGTAGCAATTCTACTACAGTAAATATTCTCCACAATAACTCAAGCATCTGAGGATGAAGAATTCATGGTTTATAAATGCCAATTATCTATGGGAAAATACCTCATATGCAAAACTTTGTGTTTTATTTTTCATTTTTTCTCATAATGTGCTGGTAAGATAATTTAAATTTTACACACAAAAACACTACACACACACACACACACACACACACACACACACACACACTAGAACAAATCCTCTCCATGATATTAAGAATTCAATAAAGAAAAGTAAAAAGAATAAGAATAAAATTCAACAGAGGAATTTTAAAGACATTTTTACTCTAAGAAAACCAATGTAGATGTGAGATGAGGATTAATAAAAACTGATACCATAAGCACCACATGAAAAATAATTTATGCCAATTTGATGTCAAAGCAACAGGCTACCTATTGTCATTTTTGTTTGACAGTAGCTTAAAGAAAGTCTAATCTGAAAGGTTCATCAGTTAAACCTCTGGATTCAGCAGTTCATTAATTTTCTAGGATTTCCTTTTCTTGGTATCTTTCTCCCTCAATCTTTTTCTTCCTCTCTCTCTTTTTGGTAGGCTATTTTTCTTGTCACCAGATTCTACAGAAGGCGTTTGGGAGAAATCATCCATAAATACATTTGTTTTGTTCAGTCCTCCACATATTTTTAAGATTTTGAATGGGGAAAATCATTACCTTACAGAAAAAATCAGAGCTGGACAATACTTTATCACTGTCAGAATTGTTTTCAGGTGATTATTAGACCTGTTTTGCTCCCAAAATAGCAATCTCCTTTCAATAGTCTGTTCCATAAGCAAAGCATCAATAACTAATGTTTAATCTGTTACTTTGTGTCTGGCTCAGAATTAGTCAGATTTCAGATTAGCATTGAGGAGTTCATATGAGTTGCTAATACCTATCCTTTAAAAATCAATTTCCCTTCCTCACTATCTCCTTTTTTCTTTACTTCTATCTTGTAAGTTCTACTGTTTCTTGTTTGCATGATAGCAACTAACATATATATTCCAACTCATTTTGCTGTTAAGCATATTGTATAGTAATTTACAAATCTTTCCTGAGTTAATATTCCAATCTGTTGGTAACCTAAGCAACTTTATTAAACTTTAAGATTCCCACCACCATTTCCTAGAACATCATAACTCGCCAGTTTGTTACTCACTAAACTTCCTAAGATATGAAAATTCTCCTACAGCAATTACTTGCTGTATAAAACAAAATACAGACTTAAATACACAAGAGAAACAGAATGCAGAAAAATAGGGACTAATTTATGAGATATTAAAATGAAGTCTTTATATTCCACATTTTATCTGGAGTCTCTAACATCTATAAAAACCCTAACATTCTGCAGCTGCCTCTCTGAGGAGGGCTGCAACATAACTGCTCTGACCTGATATTCATTAAACAGCAAAGATTTAAAAACACTGAAGATACCTCTAACTTGTAAAAGTATTGCTAAAGATCCCCCAATGTACACTGCTCAAGGCATTATAAATACAAAGCAATTTAGTGATATAAATCATGACCCTCTAAAATAAATTTTTATAATAAATTTAAATATGGAATTATTTAGTAAATAGTCCTGAAGTAAGTAGAGAAAACCAGCATATACCAAACAATACTGAAATATTAATTAAAGCCAAATTTGGAAGCAAATTAATTGTTCATTTTCAGGGAATCTTGAACTACGATTTATCCATTCAATGCAATATTATGCCACCATTCTATATATTTACCTAGTGTTTATCTACACAAAATGCATACCATATATATTAATTGTATTGTTCTAAAGTTTCAATTACAATATTGAAATTATATGTTTAATATGGTTACAATTATGTTTTGTTAAAGCCACACAGAGTACAAAAAAAGAAAGAAATTGCTCTAAAATGTCATTGATTTTCAAGTGATTTTCTTTTTTCTTTTTTTTTCCCACAAGTAACTTCTAAATAACTTATTGTTATGACTTTTCCTCAATCTCTCTTTCTTGACCTTTTCATAGAAGTACTTAAGGTAAGTACTTCTCTCTTGGTTTCTGAATAAATATCTTTCCTGGTTTTCTTCTGGTTTATTCTTATCCTCTATTGTACCTTCTAATTTAGGTGGGTGATCTAAAAATGAAACTTCCAAATCTAGAGATTTCAACTAAATCTCTAAAATAGAGATGTCAACTCTATTTTAAGCTTACTCTGTATTTTCTTCTTTCTCCAGCTTTGTTGAGATATACAGTTGACCCTTGAACAACACAGAGGTTAGAGGCACCTAACTGCCAACTCTGTACAGTCAAAAATCCACATATAAATCTGACTCCCCAAAAGCTTTACTAATAGCTTACTATTGACCAGAAGCATAAACAGTTAACACACATTTTGTATATGTATTATACCTACTGTATCCTTACAATAAAGTAAGCTAGAGAAAAGAAAATGATGAGAAAATCATAAGGAAAGAAAATACACTTAAGTACTGTACTGTATGTCTTGAAAACAATTTGTATGTAAGTGACACTTTGCAGTTCAAACCTGTGTTGTTCAAAGGTTAACTCTACTTAACATATAATATTATGTAAGTTTAAGGTGTAGACTGTGTGGACTTAATTAATAAGCATATATTGCAAAATGATTACCACCATATTATTAGCTAACCTCTCCATCATGTCATATAATTTCCATTTCTTTTTTGCAATGAAAACATTTAAGATCTACTCTCCTATCAACTTTCAGGTATATAATATAGTATGATTAACTATTATCACTATGCTATACATTAAGTCCCTAGAACTTATTTACCTTATAACTGGAAATTTTTACTCTTGACTAACAATTCTCCTTCTCCCCAAACCTCCCAGCCCCTCATAACCACCAGTCTTGCCATTGTTTCTAGGAGTTTCATTTTTTTTTAGATTCCACAGAAAAGGAAGATCATATAGTATTTGTCTTTCTCATCTTTTCACTTAGCATAATGTCCTCAAAGTCTTCCATGTTGTCACAAATGGCAAATGTCCTTCTCTTATATATAGGGACCGCATCTCCTTTATCCATTCATCCATAGATGGACACTTAGGTAGTTTCCATATCTTGGCTATTGTGACTAATGCTATAATGAGAATACAGTGCAGATATCTCTTTGAGATTCTGTTTTCATTCTTTTTTGAAATACCCAGAAGTGGGGTTGCCGGATCACATGGTAATTTTATTTTTAATTTTTTGAGGAACCCCCATACTGTTTTCCATAGTGACTGAACAAATTTATATACCCCACAACAGTGCAAGGGGCTTCTTTTTTCTCCACATCCTCTCCAACACTTATATTTTGTCTCTTTGATAACAGCCATCCTAACAGGTATAAGGTGATATCTCATTGTGGCTTTGATTTGCATTTCCCTGTAGACTAGTGAAACTGAGCACCTTTCCATGTACCTTTTGGCCTTTTGAATGTCTTCTTTAGAAAAATGTCTACACAGGTCCTCTGCCCATTTTTTAATTGGGTTTGGTTTTTGCTACTGAGTTATTAAAATATCCATACTACCCAAAGCAATCTGCAGATTCAGTGTAATCCTTATCAAAATCCCAACAGCATTTTTCACAAAAATAGAACAGTCCTAAAATTTGTATGGAACCACAAGAGACCCCGAATAGCCAAAGCAATCTGAAGAAAAAGGAACAAAACTAGAAGCATCACACTTCCTTATTTCACATATTATAAAGCTATAGTATTCAAAACAGTACATGGTATTGGCACAAAAACAGATACACAGATCAAAGGAACAAAACAGAGACTCCAGAAATAAACATGCATATGTGATCAATTAATTTATAACATAGAAGTCAAGAATATACAATGGGGAAAGTACAGTCCCTTCAGTAAATGTGCCTGAATCTAATATAATGTTATATGTTCATTATATCTCAAAAAAGCAAAAAAGATCAGTAGCAAAAACAATCCCAGTTCCATATTCTGAAACATCCTAAACTGTGCTTTACCATGGACTTGAAATTTAACCTTCCTCAAAACATCTATGGACTTCAACCTGGAAGTTTTCCAGAATTACTTCAACCTCAAAATCCACCTACAAATTTGAAAACCCTAATGATGTCTGATGAGCAGCTAGGTTTACAAATCACTTCTCTTGTACCTCTTGCTTCAATTTCCTCTTGTCAATTCTAATTAATTTGATTACTGTACACTTTTTTTTTCAAAGATTTTATTTATTCATTTGAGAGAGAGAGACAAAGAGAGCACAAGCAGGGGAGCAGCAGAGGGATAGGAAGAAGCAGACTCCCCGTGAGCTGGGAGCCCAACATGGGCCTCCATCCCAGGACCTGGAGATCATGACCTGAGCTGAAGGCAGACAATCAACCATCTGAGCCACCCAGGTGCCCCATTAGTATGCCCATCTTTAACAGAAACTTGAACCTTCTTTTTACTCCATCTTCATAAAAGTGTGATTCTTGTATGATGGGTCAAATACAATGACACTGAATGGGCAAAAGTAATAGGAAGATAGATGTTTCTTTGATAATAATAATCAGGCCTATTTTTTGTCTAACCTTTCAAAATTTATTCTTTTTGGACTGATTCCCCATTATTGTAAATCTTTGTAACAATATGGTTTGTGGAAGCCTCTTACTCAGGAAGAGCCCTTTACTTGAGAAGGCTTTCATGACTGATTTAGCATAGGCCTCACATGTAAAATTAATATTTGATGTGGTATATACTCTGATGTGGTTCACTGCAGATCACCAGGACTGATATGGGCCCAATCAAGATTCTAAAGCCAAATCCAAGCTAATTATGTAATATTCTTTTGGCCTATCTTATAAGCATTTATCTTTCTCAAGGGATATCTATAATCATAGTAGTTAACAGGTCAGGATTTAGAGAATATGAGCCACAGCTGTCTGTATAAGTTTGAATCTTACTAATGAAATAACTACCAAGAGTACCCCAGCCCGCTGAGACTGAGGCTTTTCATATAACCTTGACATGGCCAAGATTGTTTCAGAAACTGCCTCCTGTGATATAGTACCATGGGCAACAGGATCGACATTCTCATAATTTTCAAATAATGTCTGTTAACACCTAGAATACTGTGTGCATTTATGATCCCCATTCCTTAAGAAATAAAACAGAGTTTGAAAAGAATAATAAATGATTAACTAAATAATAAAAGAAATATTGTTACTGCTTTATGAAGTGAAATTTAAAAGATTAGAATCATCTTTTCATTCTGTAAAACAAAAGGTACGAAAAAACTCAAACTGTGAAGAAAAACCTGAACTGTGTAAAAGTGACTTTATTTACCAAATCACTAAATAATATGATGTTGATTTTACTTCCAAAACACTTGTTGAATCCACCATGTCTTTATCTCCATGGAAGTCAGTCTAATTTAACGTACTATCATCTCATCTGGACTAAGATTCTAATTAGTCCTCACTCTCTATTCTTCCTTTACCCTAGTCCACATTCCATATACATTTAGTGTTTTCTTTTTTTTTTAAGATTTTATTTATTTTTTGACAGAGAGAGAGACAGTGAGAGAAGAAACACAAGCAGAGGAAGTGGGAGAGGGAGAAGAAGGCTTCCTGCTGAGCAGGGAGCCCGATGCGGGGCTCGATCCCAGGACCCTGGGACATGACCTGAGCTGAAGGCAGACGCTTAATGACTGAGCCACCCGGGTGCCCCACATTTAGTGTTTTCAAACTAAACTTGAGTCCAGGTCAAGATGGCAGACTAAGCATGTATACATACACTATAACTCTCCTGAGACACTAATTAAAATTATTATATAAATAAATGTGCAAAGAACAATATAATCTTACCACAAAGAAAACAGAATGAAAGTCACCAATGGAGGAGGGATTTCAACTAATTCTAGTGAAGCAGAGTTAAGTAGACATCACCTAGAATTCTGGTAGTCAGCCCATCCAGCAGATGCCCAAGGAGACCATAAAGTCAAAGACTGAAAGTTAACAGAAATTAAGAGTAAGGAAGAAAATGAAAAGGTATTATTTGAAGGCTTAAACAGAAAAGAGGCAATGATCCCACTAGTCTCTCAGGCCTTGGAGAAAAATGAAAGCCACAAGGCAACTAAATCCCTGCTAAAACAATTGATGGTTATCTTCTAAAAAAAAAAAAAAAAAAAAACAAAATAAAACAAAACTGTTCTAAACTGTAAGGAAAGCACTAAGACAAATTTTAGTATCCCAGAGTATTCTGAATTCTTGCACTTAATAGCCTTACTAAAATAGCCTGTTTGTTCCAGAGTGAGACAGTCTGTTGAAAATTCTATCCACAAATACCTGAACTATAATTATCTTTCATATCACCTTGTATTAAATATGAATGCATGAGCAGGAATTACTAGATATTTAAGGAAAGGCTGCATCATGGGGAAAAAATGATTAAAACAAGGAAAGAAAAAAAAATCCAAAACACTGACTGGGGGAGGTGCACATATTTCAACAAATAAAGAAAAATTTTAGGAAAATTAATTAGTAAGCTCAATGTTATAAGAAGTACATTTAGAAACCAAGAAGAATTTCTTGAAAAATAAAAAATGCAATTACCTAAATAAAAAGAAACTAATTACATAGGTGTTAGAAGATAAAGCTAAAGAAATCTCCTTAATATAAGCATATTTATATTTTATCATATCACTTATCACATTATATATATCATTTTTCATATTATATGTTATATATGTATAACACATTATATATATATATATATATATATATCAAGCAAAGGAATTATTTTTACTTGAGAGGTATCATCTAGCTAATAGAAATTCAAGAAAAAAATGAGAGTGAGAGAATAATAGAGGATAATTTACCAAAGCTGAAGGGAGGCATTCATCATCAAAATAAAGATTCTATAAATTATTAAGCAGGGTGAATAAAAATAAGTGACCCACACTGCAATTCCATATTACCAATGATAAAAAGAAGACTCCTAAAAGATTCTAAAGGGGAAAAGAAAAACAGATTGCTCACAAATTAACCTTTCTAAGACTGCAAACAGACCTCTTACCATCAAAGGTAGCTGTTAGAAGAAAAAAAAATGCCTTAAAAAGTCAGAGAGAAAATAACAGAAAACCTTTAATGACCAGATTAGCAATTAAAAGTGAGAAAAGAATACTTTCAAACTACAAAGACCCAAAGAATTTACCTCATACACACACCTTCTCATTATTAAAGATGTACTTCAGTAAAATGAAAGGCAATAAAAAAAGGACCACTGAGGATCTGATATACAAAACCCAAGAGGAAAATTCCAGACGGCCATTCGTCTACAGGCATATATCACAATTTTTTCAGTGCTGGACAAGAGAACAGAAGACTCCAGAAGAAATCTTTAGGGAAAAGTTTTACCTACATCTATATGATTTAGATAATATTATATGACTTGAGAAACTAAATGAACATAATACACCATAATAAAGGCAGAATCATAGCAAATACTTATAGAGTGCTTACTATGTGTCAGGCATTGTTCTAGCCATCTATGTATACTAACCCATTAAATCATCACAATAATTCTATAAAGGATACACTGTTAATATCACTATTTATAGATCACAAAAGTAAATCCACACAGCGGGGATTTGATTGAAGCTTTGGCTTCATATCAGGCAGTCTGACTCCAGGAGAGCCAAAGCAAAATTCAAAAGAAGAAATAAAAACAGAATAAACACAAATTATAAAAGACATAAAGAAAAGAGCACTTTTCCCGGTATACTACTTGACTTTGCATCAAACAATATTTGCATAGTCATAATATCTAAACATCATTAACCTTTAACTTTATAATTGCTTGGCAGGACATATCCCCATTCCTAATGTAGCCCATAGAGGAATAGGAATTTTCATTTGACTTCTTAGGTGTGAAAAATAAGAGAGAAACACTCCAAGATTCTCTTCTTTTCTCACCACTCTGTAACTTTTCTGATGATGTTCCTGGGAGAGTAATTTGCTTATGCTTATCCTATTATTTTCTTCTTTCTATCCTTCCTCCTCCCTTTTCCTTTCAGAGAAGGTACATCTTGGTTGGCTCTCTCTTCCCATGTGGTTTGCTTATATAAGCTGTCTCTGTCCCTTCAGGGAAGGTCTGTAGTTGTTTTGTTCAGTCTGTTCTGAGTTAATTAGCTTTGGTCTCTTATTTTTCAATTTTTATTAGCAGTAAAGCAAAGAAGACATTTAAGTGCCCTCCTTCTCTACCCACTCCCTCCTTCTCTCCTTTTCTCCCTTTCTCTTTCTATCAATTCTAAACTTAGAAGAGTAATTCAAGAGTCATAATTACTCACTATTTAATATCCCAAGAATCACCACCTTATATGTCATAACATACAAATACAAAGATGAAATTCAAATATAAAAAGTGCAACATAAAGTACAATATAATCACAAATGAATTCTACCATTTAAAGAGCTAATACCTATTCTCCTCAAACTATTACAAAAAAAGAAGAGGAAGGAAAGCTTCCAAATATATTCTATGAGACCAGCATTACCCAGATACCGAAACCAAAGACACTACAAAAAAAGTAAACTACAGGACAATATCCTTGATGAACATAGATGCAAAAATCCTCAACAAAATATTAGCAAACTGCATACAACAATGCATTAAAAAGATCATTAACCATCATCAGGTTGGATTCATTCCTAGGATGCAAGGATGGTTCAATACTCACAAATCAATCAATGTCATACACCACATAAACAAAACAAAGGATAAAAATCATATAACCATTTCAATAGATGCAGAAAAGGCATTTGACAAAGTACAGCATCCATTCATGATAAAAACTATCAACAAAATGGGGTTAGAGGGAACATACCTCAAAATAATAAAGGCTAAATATAAAAACCCCACAACTAACATCATCTTCAATGGTAAAAAAAAAAAAAAAAAAACTGAGACCTTTCTGTTTAAGGAATGAGACAAGGATTGTCCACCCTCACAGCTTTTATTCAAAAGTCCTACCCACAGCAGTGGGACAAGAAAAAGAAATAAGAGGCATCCATATTGATAAAGAAGCAGCTAAACTGTTACTATTTGCAGACAATATGATATTATACACAGAAAATCCTAAAGACTCCACAAAAAAACTACTAGAAGTAATAAAGAAATTCAGTAAAGTGGCAGGATATGAAATTAATACCCAGAAATTGGTAGTGTTTTTGCAGAGGAAGTCACAGAAAGAGAAATTTAAAAAACAATTTCATTTACTATTGCACCAAAAAAATAAAATAAAATAAAATACCTAAGAATAAACTTAACTAAAGAGGTGAAAAACCTGTACTCTGAAAACTATAAAACAATGATGAAAGAAATTGAAGTGGACACAAACAAATGAAAAGATCATTCCATGTTCAGGGAGTGGAAAAATTAATATTGTCAAAATGTCCATATTACCCAAAGTAATCTACAGATTCAATGCAATCTGTACCAAAATACAACATCATTTTTCACAGAACTAGAACAAATAATACCAAAATATATATGGAACAAAAGAACACCCCAAATAGCCAAAGCAATCCTGAGAAAGAAGAACAAAGATCAAGGTATCACAATTCCAGATTTCAAAATATAATACAAAGCTGGGGATGTCTGGGTGGCTCAGTCAGTTAAGCATCTGACTCTTGATATCAGCTCAGGTCTTGACCTTAGGGTCATGAGTTCAAGCCTGCATTAGGCTTCACGCTAGGCATGGAGCCTACGTTAAAAAAAATACTACAAAGCTGTAAGAATCAAAACAGTATGATACTGGCACAAAAATGGACACATAGATCAAAAGAACATCATAGAGAGCTGAGAAATAAACCCACAAATATATGGTCAATTAATCTATGACAAACGAGGCAAGAATATAAAATGTAGAAAAGATGGTCTTTTCGATAAATGGTGCTGGGAAAACTGGACAGTTACATGTAAAAGAATGAAACTGGACTACTTTCTAACAACATGCATGAAGATAAACTTAAAATTGATTAAAGACCTAAATGTGAGAGCTGAAATCATAAAAATCCTAGAAGAGAGTACAGACAATAATTTCTTGGACACTGGCCACAATAACATTTTTCTAGATATGTCTCCTAAGGCAAGGAAAACAAAAGCAAAAATAAACTATTGAAACTATATCAAAATAAAAATCTTTTGCACAACAACAACAAGCACAACCTGCTAAATGGGAGAAGATATTTGCAAAGGATATATCCAAAAGGGGTTAATACCCCAAATATATAAAGAATATATGCAACTGCATACCAAAAAAATGAACAATCCAACTAAAAAATGGGCAGAGAACCTGAATAGACATTTTCCTAATGAAGACATACAGATGGACAAGAGACACATGAAAAGATGCTCAACATCACTAATCATCGGGGAAATGCAAACCAACAGCACAATATCTGTTAGAATGGCTAAAATCAAGCAGACAAGAAACAACAAGTGTTGGCAAGGATGTGGAGGCACAGGAACCCTCGTGTACTGTTAGTCAGAATGTAAACTGATACAGCCACTGTGGAAAACAGTATGGAGGTTTTGCAAAAAATTAAAAAGAGAAATACCACATGATTCAATAATTCCACTATTGGGTATTTACCAAGGGAAAGCACTAACTCAAAAAGATATAAGCACCCCTGGGGTGCCTGACTGGTTCAGTCACTTAAGTATCCGACTCTTGATTTCAGCTCAGGTCTTGATCTCAGGGTCATGAGTTCAAGCCCCAAGTTGGGCTCCACATTGTGCATGGAGCCTACTTTAAAAACAAAACAAAACAAAACAAAACAAAAAAACTATGTTTACTGCAGGATCATCTACAGTAGCCAAGACATGGAAGCAACCTAAGTGTCCATAAATAGAAGAATGGATAAGGAAAATGTGGTACACACACACAAACACACACACACACACACACACACACACACACACACACACACAAGAATATTACACAGCTATAAAAAAGGATGAGATTGTGCCATTTAAGACAACATGGATGGACCTAGAGGGTATTATACTAAGTGAAATAAGTCAGACTGAGAAAGACAAATACCATACGATTCCACCCACAAACGGAATCTAAAAAAAAATGAATAAACAAAAAGCAGAATCAGAACCATAACTACAGAAAACACTGATAGTTTAAGGGGGGATGGGGAAGGGGAAATTGGGTGAAGGGATGACGGAGATACAGGCCTCCACTTACAGAATGAGTAAGTCATGAGAATAAAAAGCAGAGCATACAGAATACAGTCAAAAATACTATAATAGCGATGTAATGGGATAGATGGTAGTTATACTTGTGAACATAGCATGATGTATAAACTTATCAAATCACTAGGCTGTACACTTGAAACTAATATAACATTGTGTGTCAAATGTACTCAAAAAGAAAAAAATGCAGCTGTCTCATGAAAAGAAATTAAACATAAACAGTTCTTATTCTTTGTTTTTTTAAAAGATTGTATTTATTTATTTGAGAGAGAGAGAGTGAGAGATAGAGAGCACAAGAGGGAAGAGGGTCAGAGGGAGAAGCAGACTCCCTGCCGAGCAGGGAGCCCGATGTGGGACTCGATCCTGGGACTCCAGGATCATGACCTGAGCCGAAGGCAGTCGCTTAACCCACTGAGCCACATAATTTAAAAAAGACAAGAAAAAAGTACAATATGAAACTACAAATGTGAGATGTGAAGAAGTAGAAGAAAAGATAAGTGCAAGAAAGGATAAAGTTGTCAATGTTCTTATCTCAGAAGTCAAGAGACACTAGATAATGTCATACAAATGGATAGCTATATTTTAACCAATATTCCTGTTTCCTGATTTTTTATAGCCCCAATTTTAGAAGTACTTTGTACATCCAAATTCTGAGCCTTCCAAAGTTCCAGAATCAGCCTGATTCTATGCTATCCCTGGGGCTGACATAATTGCAATTTGCTCAGGTCTGCCAAGTTAGTTACCACTCAATCTTCCACTTTCCAGCTTTCCAAATACTGTTGCTCACCTCTTCCCTCGGGTTCTCTTTGCCTTTACAGACTTATAACTTTATGAAAATTCATGGTACTGCCATTTTCATGGTATCTCAAGGAGAATGGAAGTAAACAAGGGTATTTGGTTGGCCATGTTTAAGTTGAAGTCCTTCTATTAGTTTTGAGATTGTCTGTTTTTGCAGCTTAGAAGCTGTCTCTGCCACAAAACAAAATTACACCCTTTCCTTAATTCCCCTCCTATCTAACTTTGATTATCTGATTCATCATTTCAGACACTGTCTTATCAAAACTCCAGCTCCCTTGCTCTTTTACTTTTAGCATCTACCCAGCTAAATGCCAATATTTTCTTTTTGTCTATACCCACGGGACAGAGGTAATACAAACAAATGAATAAATAAACAACACAACTAGTTCAATAGTGTTACAATTTTATCATCAGAAACATCAGCACATAAATAAGCAGCAAGTGTAATTGGTCTTTTTGATAATTTTTCTCTTCCCACTCCCAAAAATAATATTTCAAATAATATTTCAATATCTTCCAGCTTCAAACTATGCTCTCTCTTCACTTTCTTAGCAGACTTAGCTAAGACTTATTTTCACACAGAAAAGAAGCAGGAAAAAGATACTACCTTCTCAAAACTAAACAGTTACAGCTACCTTTCTTAGATTCACCTCCGAATACTTACCCCTATTCTGTTGCCAATGTAGTAGATACTTTTCAGTCCTAATTTTATTTCACCTTTCAGTGGCACTTGACAAAGATCCACCTTCTTTATTTCTTTTTTTAATTTAATTTAAT
The DNA here is from genome assembly GCF_009762305.2 of Zalophus californianus. Lineage (NCBI taxonomy): Eukaryota > Metazoa > Chordata > Mammalia > Carnivora > Otariidae > Zalophus > Zalophus californianus. The sequence continues at coordinate 139,769,289 of NC_045598.1, read as the reverse complement.
TTTATTATGTTATGATAGTCACCATACATCATTAGTTTTTGATGTAGTGATCCATGATTCATTGTTTTCATATAACACCCAGTGCTCCATGCAATATGTGCCCTCCTTAATACCCATCACCTGGCTAACCCATACGACCACCACCCTACCCTCTAAAACCCTGTTTGTTTCTCAGAGTCCACGTCTCTCATGCTTCATCTCTCCCACCAATCCCCCCCCTTCATTTTTCCCTTCCTTCTTCTAATGTCCTCCATGTTATTCCTTATGTTCCACAAATAAGTGAAACCATACAACTTTCTCTGCTTGACTTATTTCACTTAGCATAATCTCCTCCAGTCCCATCCATGTTGATGTAAAAGTTGGGTATTCATCCTTTCTGATGGCTGAGTAATATTCCATTGTATATATGGACCACATCTTCTTTAACCATTCATCTGTTGAAGGGCATCTTGGCTCTTTCTACAGTTTGGCTATTGTGGACATTGCTGCTATGAACATTGGGGTGCATACAGCCCTTCTTTTCACTACAGCTGTGTCTTTGGGGTAAATACCCAGGAATGCAATTGCTGGGTCATAGGGTAGCTCTACTTTTAATTTTTTGAGGAACCTTCACACTGTTTTCCAAAGTGGCTGTACCAAGTTGCATTCCCACAACAGTGTAAGAGGGTTCCCCTTTCTCCACAACCTCTCCAGCATTTGTTGTTTCTTGCCTTGTCAATTTTTGCCATTCTAACTGGTATAGGATGGTATCTCAATGTGGTTTTTGATTTGAATTTCCCTGATGGCTAATGATGATGAACATTTTTTCATGTGTCTGTTAGCCATTTGTATGTCTTCTTTGGAGAAGTGTCTGATCATTTCACCTGCCCATTTTTTGACTTGAATTATTTGTTTTTTGGGTGTTGAGTTTGAGAAGTTCTTTATAGATCTTGGGTATAAGCACTTTGTCTATAGGGTCATTTGCAAATATCTTCTCCCATTCTGTGGGTTGCCTCTTTGTTTTGTTGACTGTTTCCTTTGCTGTGCAGAAGCTTTTTATCTTGATGAAGTCCCAAAAGTTCATTTTTGCTTTTGCTTCACTAGCCTTTGGAGATGTATGGAATCAGAAAAGACCCCAAATCACCAAGGAAATGTTGAAAAATAAAAACAAAGCTGGGGGCATCACATTGCCCGATTTCAAGCTATACTACAAACCAGTGATCACCAAGACAGCATGGTACTGGCATGAAAACAGACACATAGACCAACGGAATAGAAAAGAAAGCCCAGATATGGACCCTCAACTTTATGGTCAAATAATCTTCGACAAAGCAGGAAAACATATGCAATGGAAAAAAGACAGTCTCTTCAATAAATGGTGCTGGGAAAATTGGACAGCTATATACAGAAGAATGAAACTTGACCATTCTCTATCACCATACACAAAGATAAACTCAAAATGGATGAAAGACTTCAATATGAGTCAGGAATCCATCAAAACCCTAGAGGAGAACACAGGCAGTAACCTCTCTGACATCGGCCACAGCAACTTCTTTCAAGATACGTCACCTTCTTTATTTCTTGAAAAAGACTCTCAGCTCTAGCTTTCAGTGAAACTCCATTTTAATTCTCCTCCCTCCAACATCTTGAAATTCTTTTTTTTTTTTTTAGATTTTATTTATTTATTTATTTGACAGAGAGAGAGATACAGCAAGAGAGGGAACACATGCAGGGGGAGTGGGAGAGGGAGAAGCAGGCTTTCTGCAGAGCAGGGAGCCCGATGCAGGGCTCGATCCCAGGACCCTGAGATCATGACCCCAGCTGAAGGAAGATGCTTAACAACTGAGCCACCCAGGCGCCCCCAAGATCTTGAAATTCTAATTTGCCAGTCCCCCTTTCTCTTGTTGACCAATAAATGTTGAAATACCTCTAGGTTTCTTTACTAGGATCTCTACATTGCTAATCATCCACTCACTCCCACCATGATCTCATTCATTTTCTAGACTTAACAAGAACTCAATTTCTATAAAAGTGCTCAAAAATTCTAAACCAGTACATGGAGTTGTGCTATTTCCCTACGAGCATGTTACCTCCAAGCTACCATTATCTCTCACCTAGACTCTTTGGTATATTGGTTATTCTGAAGTGCTACTGGCTTCCTCTACAATGTATTTTCTACAAAGCTTCTAAAGGGACAATTCAATCCAAATCTGTCCATGTCACTCCTGTTCTTAAAAATCCCAGTGGCTTCTCTCTGTGTTTAAATTATTAAAATCCAAAATCCCAAGATGGTTTACAAAGTCCTTCCTGATCCAGCTTCTGATGTTATGTCCAGTCTTATGCTTTGCCACCATTCTTTGGGTTCTCTCTTTGCCAGTCATCTTAGATTTCTTTCAGTTTATCAAACTAACTCCCAATCTTTCAAACATCATGTGGTAGATGCTACAAGGTGTTGCCAAGATCCTATTCCAGAAATCAAGGTTTTTCTGGGATTGCCACCAGCAGATGCATCTCAACTGTCAGTCCTCTTTAGGGATTGCATCAAATGAAAAGAACTGCCTCACCCAAAGTCATGCCCCCTTTGGGGAAGGGTGGGGAGAGTACTCATTTACAAAGAGGTATAAAATTTGACTTTCTAGGGCCAACTCAAAGATAACTCTGAAGAATCTTTACACTTCAGAGACCCCAATAGGCTTGAACAAGGCTTTGTTGAGACTGCATCATAGCTTGACTTCTCCTTCTGCACATTCCAGTTTTTGTCTCTTCCCTTTCAATAGGTGTTAATGCCAAGAGCACTTCCTAATAACCTGCTGCAAGCATAGTCCATTTCTCAGGTTGAAACCTGTGAAATATGATGTCACCCCTATTAAGAACATTATATTTCACTTTGTTATTTTCCTCACTGACTTCTCACTGTGTCATTTTTCCCTGGAGGCATTCCCTGAGTTCTAGGATAGAGATAAAATTACCTTATGTTGTGACTTTCTACCACTCTTCTCCACTCATAAAAGCCATTATATATTGAATTATTTTAATTCTGCTTTCTCAACTGGATTTAACCTCCAGCTCACTCCACCTACCATGCTGGTCTTCCTCAGTTTTGTTTTGTAGTTCATGGTGCCACCTGCTTCTGGTCCTTTCCTGTAACAATTCTTCCCACCTCGCACCATTTAGCTAACCTGCACTCAGGCTTCACGTCTTTGCTTAAAAAGTGTCATGCCAGAGCTTTCTCCATTCCAATCACAAACATTCACTTATTCCTAAATATTAAGGGCATGCTTTTATTCTCTATGTATCTAAGAATGCAGAAACTATATGTGCTCTTCCTCCTACTCTACCCTGAAGTATTTTTTTTTTAAGATTTTATTTATTTGACAGAGAGAGACAGCGAGAGAGGGAACACAAGCAGGGGGAGTGGGAGAGGGAGAAGCAGGCTTCCCGCCGAGCAGATGCAGGGCTCCATCCCAGGACCCTGGGATCATGACCTGAGCTGAAGGCAGATGTTTAATGACCGAGCCACCCAGGTGCCCCCTACCCTGAAGTCTTAACATAGTGCTTTTCACTCTGAAGATGCTGAACAACTGATTTACTTGAGTTTTTTCAACGCCATCCGCATATATATTGCTTTACTGTGGGACACACACTTCTCAGAAGAACCGATCCTTTTCAGAATCCTGTCCCTCCCTCCTTCCAACCCATTTATACTCAGGGATATAAAATTTCTATACTGATAAATAAAAAATGGAGATGAAGGAGAGATGAAGTTTGGGAGCAGAGGCAACTGCTTACTGTCACTTTTCAGAGAGTTCACCTGTCCAGATCTCTCATGTAATTGACACAGGAAGTGAGCCTCTCATTATGGAGAGATGGTAGGGATAGTATAAAAGCATTTCCTGCCATTTTTCAAGTAATCACTACCTTATACAGTAAAGCTAATTATGTCACAGTTATTTCCTTCCTTAGTTGGACTTAACAGGATGAAAATAACTGTCACATTTCTAATTTATTACACCTGATATTAGTACAATTCTTCAATTTAATAGTATGTGGAGTTTCTTTTGTGAAACCTCATCAATTAGTAAGAAATTGAGGGAGGCCCAAACTTGTCTACAGTTTCTAGAATTTGGTGATATAATTTGGGACTTTATAACTAGTATCATAACTTTAATTTATTTACATTATATATAATTTCCTTTGAAAAATACTTTTAGTTCTGTTGTACAACAACATTTAATAACATTTACAAATTAATGCATTCAGGATATCTGGATATAGAATGCTGGATTCAATATTTTTTAACCTAAAAACTATATACCTGTTGTTAAACGGTATCCTTTTAATTAATGATTGAGATAGACTGTGTTATTTTTTGTATTTATTTACTGCAACTTCCTTGAGAGATAATTATACTTCTCTGCCCCACTAATGTCAGGGTTGGCCATGTGGCTTACTATGGCCAGTGAAATGTTAGGGAAACTTTGAAGAGTCACATGTGAGTTGTGCTTCAAGCCTGGATCTTGGAGTTAAGGGTCATTTATATTTATATTCATATTTGTATATATAAATATATAGAAAGAGGATTGTATATATCTACACATGTACAACCTATACATATATATATTACATGCACAGACACATGCATAAATATGCTCACCTTCAAATGTCAGGGAACAAAATGTACTGGAACAAAAACCACATAAACAGAGTTTGTTACTGTTTGTAAGTATCTCACTCTTTTGTCAGGGTCCCTAAGCCTGTGATCTTCTTTTTAAGAGTAGAACTATCCGGGGCACCTGGGTGGCTCAGTCATTAAGCGTCTGCCTTTGGCTCAGGTCATGATCCCAGAGTCCTGGGATCGAGCCCCACATTGGGCTCCCCACTCAGCAGAGAGTCTGCTTCTCCCTCTCCCACTCCCCCTGCTTGTGTTCCCTCTCTCACTGTGTCTCTCTCTGTCAAATAAATAAATAAAATCTTTGGAAAAAAAAAGAGTAGAACTATCCTATTCACAGACTTAGAGAAGATCTGCACTAGACAGGCTTTTACAGAATAGAGCAAGACCATCGTACATGGGATACAGCATTCTTCTGTGGGCAACATCTTTCTCAGTTAAGCTGTTCAACTATAGTAACAATGGTATTCAGTGGAGAACATTCTATAATTCTTTTGCCAGTACCTTGCCAATCACCTGGTTGGCTGCTGTTGCCTTTTCCAGATTATATTTTAGAAAATGCAAGGGGGGAGACTGCAATCTTTGGAATGACTATTCCTAGGATCATTCTTTCAGTTTGCCCAGATTGTTCAAATTGCATCAAAATATCAACAGGGTCATTTTCATTTTTTGTTAGCATAACTCTGTGCACCTAAAGTTTCTTTTTTAAGATTTTATTTTTTTTATTTGAGATAGAGAGGGAACAAGTGAGAGGGACGGCCGGGGGGAGAGGCAGACGGGGAGGGACAAGCAGATTCCCCACTGAGCAGGGAGCCCCATAAGGCCTTGATCCTGGGACTCCAGGATTATGACCTGGAGCTGAAGGCTCAACCAACTAAGCCACCCAGGCCCTCCTGTGCAGCTAAAGTTTTGATAATTTTTGGTTAAAGAAAAGATCAAATATATTTCAAATTCTACTTTCTATGGCAGTGTTGGACATCCCTCAATAAAATAAATCTAATATTAGATAGATGTGTTCTTAAAATTATTGAGCCATTCCCCATTCAGAAGTTTCTTGCTGGTTGTATTTCCTCTCCTTGAATCTCTCTCCTTCACCTGAGACAATGTCCTATGCCCCCAAATCCTGTCCTCCCTTGCTGAGAGAGCTATTTAGCTCTTCGCCTTTTTACCAGAAGTTAAATTCTAGTCTCAAATCTGTATTTCCCCTACTCATTAAAGCTCCTCTAATAAAGAAAAGAAACACTTTTGCAAGTTTTCTACATTGAGCAAATAACAAAGAATGCAGAAAAATTGAATTAAAAATTTTCCTTTAAATGATCATATACTTAGAGCTTGGGCGGAGCAAGATGGCGGAGGAGTAGGAGACCTGGATTTCGTCTGGTCTCAGGAATTCAGCTGAATAGGGATCAAACCATTCTGAACACCTACGAACTCAACAGGAGATCGAAGAAAAGAATAGCAACAACTCTCTGAACAGAAAAGCGACCACTTACGGGAAGGTAGGACATGCGGAGAAGTGAATCCGAGGCGATATTTGGGAGGATAGACGGTGGGGGAAGGGGCTGCCGTCGGCCACTTCTGGCAAGTGATAGAGCCGCGGAGCACAAAATCCGAACTTTTAGAAGTCGGCTCCGCTGAGGGACGTCGCTCCAGTGGCTAAGCAGGGGGTGGAACCCTTGCGGGACAGTGTGGTCTCAGGGCCCTCGGGGTCACAGAAAGACCGGGGGTGCCTGAGTGCAGCAGAGCTCCCAAGTATCGGAGCGGGGAAGCTGGCTGCAGAGACGAAGCCGAGGCGCGGGCTCTCCGCTCCGGGTTGCCATAAACTGTGATCTGCAGCCCAGTCAGGCCACTGCTCCTCCAGCAGGGACCCAATAAGTGGCAGATCCAGGGACACTCCCCTCCCTCCCCAGGGAGGAGCGGTGCAGAAGCGCACCGCAGGGATCTGCTGGGTTTGGAGACTCCACACGGGGTCGAGTGCCAGAGATAGAAACGCTCGGTCACAGGCCGGGTGAGCACGGAGTGCGGCCAGAGACCGGGGAGACGGGAGTGATTGCTTTTCTCTGGGGGCACACTGAGGAGCGGGGCAGTGAGTTCTCAGCTCCTCCGAGTGGAGATTGGGAGGCCACCATTTTCACCCTGGTCCTCCAAAGCTGTACCAGAGCTTGCAGGGAACAAAGTTCCTGAGAGCAAACCCGAGCAGCTTGCTTAGCCCAGACGGACAAGGGCGGGGCAATTCCGCCTCCGGCAAAGACATTTGGGAACCACAGCAACAGGCCCCTCCCCCAGAAGATCAGCACGAACAGCCAGCAAGCCAAGACCAAGTTTACCGATCAAGGAGAACGGGAGAACTCCAGCGCTAGAGGAATACTGCACATAGAATTCATGGCTTTTTTACCATGATTCATTAGTTTTTCAAAGTTAATTTTTTAACTGTTTTTTCTTAATTTTTCTTTTTCCCTTTTTCAACCAACATCTTATCAATCCCATTTTTTTAAAAAACATTTTTTATTTTTCATTTTTAGAGTCATATTTTATCCCTTCATAGTAGTTACTTACCCTTATTTTTGGCATATATATATAAATTGTTCACTCTTAAAATTTTGAGATACACTTTCTTCTAACAGATCAAAATAAACCCTAAATCACTAATGTATGGCTTTGTTCTAGTCTCCTGCGTGATCACATTCTCTACCTTTTTTTTCTTTCGTTTTTCTTTTTTTAAATCTTCTTCTTTCTTTTTTCAAACAACTTCTTATCTTATCAATCCCTTTTATAAAATCTTTTATAATTTTCATCTTTACAGTCATCTTCCAACCCTTCATTGTATCAACCCTTATTTTGTATAAGTCTTTCTTCCTTTAAAATTTTAGGAGGCACTTTTTTCTAACAGACCAAAATACGCCCAAAATCTAGTGTGTGGCACTGATCTATGCACTAGCCTGATCATATTTGATCATATTCTGTTTTGTTGTATTGTTCTGTTTTTGTTTTTATCTTATTCTTTTTGGTTTTTTTTTTTTTTTCTTTCTTTTCTCTTTCTTTTTTCTTTCTTTCCCTTTCTTTTCCCCTGGTTTCAGGTCTTTTCTGATTTGTTTAGAGTATATTTGCTGGGGACGTTGTTAACCTGTTAGCATTTTGTTCTCTCATTCATCTAGTCTCCTCTGGACAAAATGACAAGATGAAAAAAATCACCTCAGCAAAAAGACCAAGAGATAGTACCGTCAGCCAGGGACCTACTCAATATGGACATTAGTACGATGTCGGACCTAGAGTTCAGAATCATGACTTTAAAGATACTAGCTGGGCTTGAAAAAAGCATGGAAGTTATTAGAGAAACCCTTTCTGGAGAAATAAAAGAACTAAAATCTTACCAAGTGGAAATCAAAAAGGCTATTAATGAGGTGCAATCAAAAATGGGGGCACTAACTACTAGGATAAATGAGGCAGAAGAGAGAATCAGCGATATAGAAAACCAAATGATGAAAAATAAAGAGGCTGGGAAAAAGAGAGATAAACAACTACAGGATCACGAGGGCAGAATTCGAGAGATAAGCGATACGATGAGACAAAACAACATTAGAATAATTGGGATCCCAGAAGAAGAAGAAAGAGAGAGAGGGGCAGAAGGTATATTGGAGCAAATTATAGCAGAGAACTTCCCTAATGTGAGGAAGGAAACAGGCATCAAAACCCAGGAGGCACAGAGAACCCCTCTCAAAATCAATAAAAATAGGTCAACACCCCGACATCTAATAGTAAAACTTACGACTCTCAGAGACAAAGAGAAAATCCTGAAAGCAGCTCGGGAGAAGAGATCTGTAACCTACAATGGTAGAAATATTAGATTGGCAACAGACCTATCCAAAGAGACCTGGCAGGCCAGAAAGGACTGGCATGATATCTTCAGAGCACTAAATGAGAAAAATATGCAGCCAAGAATACTATATCCAGCTAAGCTCTCATTGAAAATTGAAGGAGACATAAAAAGCTGCCAGAACAAACAAAAACTAAAGGAATTTGCAAACACGAAACCAGCCCTCCAAGAAATATTGAAAGGGGTCCTCTAAGCAAAGAGAGAGCCTAAAAGCAGCATAGATCAGAAAGGAACAGAGACAATATACAGTAACAGTCACCTTACAGGCAATACAATGGCACTACATTCATACCTTTCAATAGTTACCCTGAATGTAAATGGGCTAAATGCCCCAATCAAAAGACACAGGCTATCAGATTAGATTAAAAAACAAGACCCACCGATATGCTATCTGCAAGAGACTCATTTTGGACCCAAAGACAACCCCAGATTGAAAGTGAAGGGGTGAAAAACCATTTACCATGCTAATGGACACCAAAAGAAAGCTGGGGTGGCAATCCTTATATCAGACAAATTAGATTTTAAAACAAAGACTGTAATAAGAGATGAGGAAGGACACTATATCCTACTTAAAGCATCTATCCAGGGCGCCTGGGTGGCTCAGTCGGTTAAGCGACTGCCTTCGGCTCAGGTCATGATCCTGGAGTCCCGGGATTGAGTCCTGCATCGGGCTCCCTGCTCAGCAGGGAGTCTGCTTCTCCCTCTGACCCTCTTCCCTCTCGTGGTCTCTGTCTCCCATTCTCTCTCTCTCAAATAAATAAATAAAATCTTAAAAAAAAAAAAAAAGGATCTATCCAACAATAAAATCTAACAATTTTAAATATCTATGCCCCTATGGGAGCAGCCAATTATATAAGGCAATTAATAACAAAAGCGAAGAAACACATTGATAACAATACAATAATAATGGGGGACTTTAACACCCCCCTGACCTCAATGGACAGATCATCTAAGCAAAAGATCAACAAGGAAATAAAGAATTTATTTTTTTTTAAAGATTTTATTTATTTATTTGAGACAGAGAGAATGAGAGAGAGAGAGAGAGCACATGAGAGGGGGGAGGGTCCGAGGGAGAAGCAGACTCCCCGCCGAGCAGGGAGCCCGATGCGGGACTCGATCCCGGGACTCCAGAATCATGACCTGAACTGAAGGCAGTCGCTTAACCAACTGAGCCACCCAGGCGCCCAGGAAATAAAGACTTTAAATGACACACTGGACCAAATGGACTTCGCAGGCATATTCAGAACATTCCATCCCAAAGCAACGGAATACACATTCTTCAATAGAGCCCATGGAACATTCTCCAGAATTGATCACATCCTAGGTCACAAATCAGGTCTCAACCAGTACCAAAAGATTGGGATTATTCCCTGCATATTTTTCAGACCACAATGCTTTGAAACTAGAACTCAGTCACAAGAGGAAAGTCGGAAAGAACTCAAATACATAGAGGCTAAAGAGCATCCTACTAAAGAATGAATGGGTCAACCAGGAAATTAAAGAAGAATTTAAAAAATTCATGGAAACAAATGAAAAGGAAAACACAACTGTTCAAAATCTTTGTGATACAGCAAAGGCAGTCCTGAGAGGAAAAGTATATAGCAATACAAGCCTTTCTCAAGAAACGAGAAAGGTCTCAAATACACAACCTAACCCTACAACTAAAGGAGCTGGAGAAAGAACAGCAAATAAAGCCTAAACCCAGCAGGAGAAGAGAAATAATAAAGATCAGAGCAGAAATCAATGAAACAGAAACCAAAAGAACAGTAGAACAGATCAACGAAACCAGGAGCTGGTTCTTTGAAAGAATTAACAAGATTGAAAAACCCCTGGCCAGACTTATCAAAAAGAAAAGAGAAATGACCCAAATCAACAAAATCATGAATGAAAGAGGAGAGATCACAACCAACACCAAATAAATACAAACAATTATAAGAACATATTATGAGCAACTCTATGCCAGCAAATTAGATAACCTGGAAGAAATGGGTGCATTCCTAGAGATGTGTCAACTACCAAAACTGAACCAGGAAGAAATAGAAAACCTGAACAGACCTATAACCACTAAGGAAATTGAAGCAGTCATCAAAAATCTCCCAAACAAACAAAAGCCCAGGGCCAGATGGCTTCCCAGGGGAATTCTATCAGACATTTAAAGAAGAATTAATACCTATTCTCCTGAAACTGTTCCAAAAAATAGAAATGGAAGGAAAACTTCCAAACTCATTTTATGAGGCCACCATTACCTTGATCCCCGAACCAGACAAAGACCCCATCAAAAAGGAGAATTACAGACCAATATCCTTGATGAACATGGATGCAAAAATTCTCACCAAAATACTAGCCAATAGGATCCAACAGTACATGAAAGGGATTATTCACTATGACCAAGTGGGATTTATCCCTGGGCTGCAAGGCTGGTTCAACATCTGCAAATCAATCAATGTGATACAGTACATTAACAAAAGAAAGAACAAGAATCATATGATCCTCTCAATAGATGCAGAAAAAGCATTTGACAAAGTACAGCATCCTTTCTTGATCAAAACTCTTCAGAGTATAGGGATAGAGGGTACATACCTCAATATCATAAAAGCCATCTATGAAAAACCTACAGCGAATATCATTCTCAATGGGGAAAAGCTGAGAGCTTTTCCCCTAAGGTCAGGAACACGGCAGGGATGTCCACTCTCACCACTGCTATTCAACATAGTATTAGAAGTCCTAGCCACAGCAATCAGACAACAAAAAGAAATCAAAGGCATCCAAATCGGCAAAGAGGAAGTCAAACTCTCACTCTTTGCAGGTGATAGGATACTGTATGTGGAAAACCCAAAAGACTCCACCCCAAAACTGCTAGAACTCATACAGGAATTCAGTAAAGTAGCAGGATAGAAAATCAATGCACAGAAATCAGTGGCATTCCTATACACCAACAACAAGACAGAAGAGAGACAAATCAAGGAGTCGATCCCATTTACAATCTCACCCAAAACCATAAGATACCTAGGAATAAATTTAACCAAAGAGGCAAAGGATCTGTACTCAGAAAACTATAAAATACTCATGAAAGAAATTGAAGAAGACACAAAGAAATGGAAAAACGTTCCATGCTCATGGATTGGCAGAACAAACATTGTGAAGATGTCAATGCTACCTAGAGCAATCTACACATTCAATGGAATCCCCATCAAAATACCATCCACCTTTTTCAAAGAAATGGAACAAATAATCCTAAAATCTGTATGGAACCAGAAGAGACCCCGAATAGCCAGAGGAATATTGAAAAAGAAAAGCAAAGCTGGCGGCATCACAATTCTGGACTTCCAGCTGTATTACAAAGCTGTCATCATTAAGACAGTATGGTACTGACACAAAAACAGACACATAGATCAATGGAACAGAATCGAGAGCCCAGAAATGGACCCTCAACTCTAAGGTCAACTCATCTTTGACAAAGCAGGAAAGAATGTCCAATGGCAAAAAGACAATCTCTTCAACACATGGTGTTGGGAAAATTGGACAGCCACATGCAGAAGAATGAAACTGGACCATTGCCTTACACCACACACAAAAATAGCCTCCAAATGGTTGAAAGACCTAAACATGAGACAGGAGTCCATCAAAATCCTAAAGGAGAACACAGGCAGCAACCTCTTCGACCTCAGCCACAGCAACTTCTTCCTAGAAACATCGCCAAAGGCAAGGGAAGCAAGGGCAAAAATGAACTACTGTGATTTCATCAAGATCAAAAGCTTTTGCACAACAAAAGAAACAGTCCACAAAACCAAAAGACAACGGACAGAATGGGAGAAAATATTTGCAAATGACATATCAGATAAAGGGCTAGTATCCAAAATCTATAAAGAACTTATCAAACTCAACACCTAAAGAACAAATGATCCAATCAAGAAATGGGCAGCAGACATGAACAGACATTTTTCCAAAGAAGACATCCAAATGGCCAACAGACACATGAAAAAGTGCTCAACATCGCTCGGCATCAGGGAAATCCAAATCAAAACCTCAATGAGATACCACCTCACACCAGTCAGAATGGCTAAAATGAACAAGTCAGGAAACGACAGATGGTGGCGGGGATGTGGAGAAAGGGGAACCCTCCTACACTGCTGGTGGGAATGCAAGCTGGTGCATCCACTCTGGAAAACAGTATGGAGGTTCCTCAAACAGTTGAAAATAGAGCTACCATACGATCCAGCAATTGCACTACTGGGTATTTACCACAAAGTTACAAATGTAGGGATCCGAAGGGGTACGTGTACCCCGATGTTTATAGCAGCAATGTCCGCAATAGCCAAACTGTGAAAAGAGCCAAGATGTCCATCGGCAGATGAATGGGTAAAGAAGAAGTGGTATATATACACAATGGAATATTATGCAGCATAAAAAAGAATGAGATCTTGCCATTTGCAACGACGTGGATGGAACTGGAGGGTGTTATGCTGAGTGAAATAAGTCAATCAGAGAAAGACATGTATCATATGACCTTACTGATATGAGGAATTCTTAATCTTAGGAAAGAAACTGAATGTTGCTGGAGTGATGGGGGGTGGGATGGTTGGGGTGGCTGGGTGATAGACATTGGGTAGGGTATGTGCTATGGTGAGCGCTGTGAATTGTGCAAGACTGTTGAATCACAGATCTGTACTTCTGAAACAAATAATGCAACATATTTTAAAAGAAAAAGAAAAAGAAGAAGATAGCAGGAGGGGAAGAATGAAGGGGAGTAAGTTGGAGGGGGAGACGAACCATGAGAGACGATGGACTCTGAAAAACAAACTGAGGGTTCTAGAGGGGAGGAGGATGGGGGGATGGGTTAGCCTGGTGATGGGTATCAAAGAGGGCACATTCTGCGTGGAGCACTGGGTGTTATGCACAAAGAATGAATCATGGAAGACTATATGAAGAACTAATGATGTAATGTATGGTGATTAACATAAGAATAAAAAATTTTAAAAAAAGAAAAAAAATGATCACATACTTAGGGCCCCCTAAAACCCTAGTCTCTACAGAGAGAAGCGACCCATATAAAAATGTGTTCTCTTCATACGGAGAGATCATTCTTTTTTCTTTAATTATATATAGGTAAGAAAATTTGCCAAGGTTATATAATCTTTAATAGTAATAACAGGTATCAGTCTTCAGTATATATACCATGTGACCATGCACCTAAAAACATTTATCAACCCTTCTCATACTTTTCCATCCTTTACAGATGAGGAAACCTTTGTTCTGTATGGTTTAGGCAAGGTCTCTAAAACATTGGATGGTAGACATGATATTTTAAACTAGGACTTTCTGATTAGAAAATCACATGGGAAACAGAAGAATGGGTGACATTCTTGGTTCTGTCACTATCTATCTTTGTGACCACTGGCAATTCTCCTAACAACTCTGAGCTTCAGTTTAAACATCTAGAAAATGCAGGGATTAAAATAATCTCTAAAGTCTATTTAAGTTTCCAAAATCTATGATTTTTTAGGGAGACCTGTTGCAAGTATCACCACTGTAAAATGTGCGGAATTTTATCTATTGCTTTATGTTTTTAACTATATTATTGCTTATCAATACTTACTAAACTATTTATATATATGCTAATTTAATCAGCTCATAATAGTAAGGGAAATTCACTAACATGTATCTGACATCACTCTTCCTCAAACTACATTATTAGGATACTCAGACTTCAATCTTCTCTAAATTTGCTGCTCTATGAAATTGTAAAATTTTCTTTCCACTTGGGAATAATTTCTTGAAGACTAAATTTTAAAGACTAACCTTCAAAATCTGTTCAAAGCTTTTAACATAAACATATGATTTCAAACTTTTGAGTATATTTTCCTGAGTGATATAAAGGGTTAAAATGATGAAACATTCAGACTCTGGTTCTTCCTACAGTGGCTGAAGAAAACAGAAGGTCAAGTGCTCCAGGGTTAAAAGCCGTATTTAGTAAGTTAGATCACGAACAAGGTTCTTCAATGTGATGAAGTCATGAAAGTGGTTATGTTTGTATAAGGGGAAATGATATCCAAACCAAGAATAAAGTGTACTAAATGTACATAATGATTCATATATATTTTTTATGAATGGAAGTCAATATATCTCTTCTTTCCATCTATTTTGTTAAGCCAATGCCTAACCAATTTCTAATAATTTACTACTATCCTGTTACTGATTGCCAGTAGATCCAAAAGATTGGTACGCACACTATCATACTGGAGGATGTGATGGAATGGGAAGTTCTTCATTATTTCCAAGTAGGTGATTGCAGTGATAGCATCTTAAAAATTGTGTAATTGAAATACTAGCTGTATATTCCTTCAAGCAGGCATGCTCTGAAATGAATGAACTAAAAATCCTTTTAAAACAGAAAAGTATATTTCCTGATCTCTTCCCTTCTAGTCATCTCACATGATTATGATTGTTATAATTTAGCAATTATAGAACTTTTAACATGGATTGTGCTTAAGCTCAGAACTATTATTACCACCATATTCTGAATTAAGAGTTAAGCACAAAGATGACATCAGTGAGGCCTCTCAGCCACTCTACCTTCTGTTAGTCTGAACACTAGAAGATGAAAAGCTCAGGCCCAACAACTGTACATACTGAGCAGCTGTTTGACACGGCAAGAGACACTATTACAGGCCGGAGAGCAAGATTTCAGCGGGAAAATGCGGAGCCACTGGCAGCTGTGGAAGTGAACCTTTCCAGATTTAATTAAAACTATACATGAAGATACTATGGACGATGAATCAGACACCATGACAACTACCACTGGCTGTTGGTACTTGGATGACAAAGGAAAGCTATCATTCAGAAAAAGATACTAAATTCAGAAGATAAGGCTGCAGAGCAAGTTTTTACCTAATAAAAACTGAATGCCTTTTTGCCGTTTGCTGAGTGCCTTTTGTCAGGACGGGAACAGATGATAATTTAAGTGCATTTTTATGTTTAAGCTCATATTTTCTAAATATTTTTATAGCATTAAACAGTGGATGTATCGATTCTGAAGCATTTGATAATAATCAAACTTTAATGCATATCTAACAACTTCTTTCTCTAGGCCTTTTCAATGAGAAAGGCTTCAAGTTACTATTTATAATATTTACGGAAGTACTTTTAAAAAGACTATTTCTAAATAACCACCAAAGACTCTATGCTTACAATTAGTGTTCAGTTTGAAAGTAAAGTGTAATTCCCTATGAGAACACATATTTTCAGAATTATAAGTGATAGTAAAAACAGTTTTTAAATTCATTTCCCCGATGAGTTCTTCTGTTCCTATTGTTCCTGTAATTTCAATATATTTAAATTATAGGAGGTGGAGGGAAGAGCAAACAGTTAAAATAGAATCTTTGTCCTCTTACTCCCAATTCAGTTATTTCAACTGAGTTAAAACAGGAAGTAAAAGCAACTCAGGTGAGCGCGGTGAACTGTGCAAGACTATCGGATCACAGACCTGCACCCCTGAAACAAACAATGCAACATATGTTAAGAAAAAAGAAAAAGAAGAAGAAGAGAGCAGGGGGGGAAGGATGAAGGGGGGAACCGGAGGGGGAGACGAACCGTGAGAGACGATGGACGCTGAGAACAAACCGAGGGCTTTAGAGGGGAGGAGTGTGGGGAATGGGTTAGCCTGGTGATGGGTATTAAAGAGGGCACGTACTGCATGGAGCACTGGGGGTTATAGGCAAACAATGAATCATGGAACACTACATCAAAAACTAATGGTGTAATGTATGGTGATTAATATAACATAATAAAATTTTTTAAAAAAAGATAGCAGGAAGGGAAAAATGAAGGAGGGGGGGAACCGGAGGGGGAGACGAACCATGAGAGACGATGGACTCTGAGAACAAACTGAGGGTTCTAGAGGGGAGGGGGTGGGGGGATGGGTTAGCCTGGTGATGGGTATTAAAGAGGGCACATACTGCATGGAGCACTGGGTGTTATACGCAAATAATGAATCATGGAACACTACATCCAAAACTAATGATGTAATGTATGGTGATTAACATAATAAAAAGAATGAGTTCCACTAAAAAAAAAAAAAAAGAAAGTAAAAGCCACTCATTTCAGAGAACATTCAAATGATAAAGATTATATTGACTTTAGTATTATTATTGGTTAAAAGAAAAATCATTTAATGTTTTACAGTTAAGCAATATTATGAACAAAGTAATTATTAGAATTATTCTTAATACATAAAAATACAGAAGAGGAAATTGTGCAAATTTATGCATATACAAACAGATTTTTTCTTTTTTTAAAAAACAATATTTATTTAAGAGAGAGAGAGCACGAGTGGAGGGGAGGGGCAGAAGGAAAGGGAGAGGGACAAGCAAACTCCCCACTGGGCAGAGAGCCAGAGTGGGCCTCGATCCCAGGACCCTGAGATCATGACCTGAGCCAAAGTCAGACACTTAACCAACTGAGCCACCCAGGTGTCTCAACTTGTTTCCTTTTAAACCAGGCATAATCTGTGACAAAAATATATCAACTACTATTCTGCAATACAAGTGAGGACTGTGAATAAAAGTGAGTATAAGAACTCTACCACATGCATTGTTTTAGATAGTTTGTCTTTTTTTTCCATTTTACAACAGTAGCCACAATGTCATTTCACAAAATACTTTAGAGAAATAGTAACCATCTTGTAACAAAAATAATGGCATGCCATTGTACCAATAAAGAATAATATGTGTGTATTATTATTTGGACTGACATAAGAAAGTACCACAAATTAGGTGGCTTAAACAATAGAAATTTAATGTCTCACAATTCTGAGGGTTCAAAGTTTGAAACTAAAGTTTTGAAAGAGTTGGCTCCTTCTGAGGGCCATGAGAGAAGAATCTGTTCCAGGCCTTTCTCACTGGCTTGTAGATGTCCATTTCATGTTCACACACTGTGCCCTGTGTATCTGTCTCCAAATTTCACATTCCTATAAAGACACTAGTCATATTGGATTAAGGCCCACCCTAATGACTTCATTCTAACTTGACTACCTCTAGAAAGACCCCATCTCCAAACAAGGTCACATTCTGAGGTATTGAGAGTTAGGACTTCAACATATGAATTTTGGAGGGACACAACTCAATCCATAATAAACAGCTTTGAGATCTTAGCTGGAAATCTGGGATTTCTTTAAGTAGATTGTTGGTTATGTCCGCATTACTTTTCTCCTGGCTTAAAAACATGACAGAACAGTAAAGAGCATTTATATAGTTCTACTGATACCCTTTTACTTTACTGTATAGAACCCCTCTCTTACAACTCATTTAGAATATCATGTAACGAATTCCTTATATTTTATCTGTTTTGTAATTGGGTTTTTTTCCCCAATATACCTCAGTATTAGGCATGTGCTCTCAAACACCAGGAAATGTTTAATGTTCAAAATATAAATAACATCAATAATAAAAAACAAATGGTTTACTATCTCAGGGAATTTTAGAAATATTTACAAACTAAAAATATTTTTATATAACCAGGAAACTTATTCTTTACACATATCCTCCACAAGAAAACTACAAAGTCATCAACCATATATTTATTTTAAAAAAGTCAACACATGATAACACAAACTTTTTTCAGAACTTTGATAAAATGGTCGAGTAGAGCAGAATGGTATGAGGTCATTTACATGCTATTAAAATTCTCCTGAATTCAGGCAAATGCTATCTTTAGTTACTAAAACCCTTCATTTATCCAGCATTTGTGCTTCATATTGATAGGAAAGTCAGTATTTAAAGCAACACCTGAAAATAGTATAGTATAGTCATAAGATGTCAAGGTCTGTAAGCACACATATGTTCAACTCCTAACTCCATCACCTAATTCCTGGATGACCTGGGGCAGTCACTTAGCTTTTATGAGCTTCAGTTTCATCTTATGCCAATTTAAGTAATGATATATTTAAAGTATTTAGGAGAGTGTTTGGTCTATAGTAAGAATTCAATGTGTCAACTGTTTTACTCTTGAAATAAAGCTTGATTTTTTTTACCTTGTTATTCTATAATTTTGTTTCTCCTTTCAATTTTATGGAGACCACACACAATTATAGCATGGCTATATGAAGTCGAACTACTTCTACAGGAATATAATTTTTGAGATGGCCTTGAGAACATATTTTCTGACAATAACAAAAAAATAACAGAAAATGGTAAGAATTAGATGCCTGTGGGGAGAAGTTTCTTCTCTTAATTTTTAAAAAAAAAAGCAATTAGAAAGAAAAGAAACCCGTTTATTACAGCGTGTCAAGAATATGTGGTATGAAACAAGGTCAAGTTTTCTCCTAAAGAAAAAAACACAGGCAATAAATTCTGTGGTTTTTTGAAAAGATAAGAACCTTGCCAGAAAGAGATTGTGTACCTCACATGTAAGCATCACTTGTTTTATTTTAGGCTCATCTATTGTACCTGATATAAATGTCAAAAACATGGCATGAATGCAAAGACTTTAAAAGCTCTAGTAACATAAGAACAGAGCTGGATAGGATTAGAGAGCTGGATCAAGCTTTCAATGCTCAATGACGTTTATGGTAGAAATAATATTTAAATATAGAATTTAGAGGGTTTATCTTAGAATAGAGAGTTAAAAAGCTAGTCAACCACTTAAAATTAAAATTAGTAGTAAGTAATTCTAACAGGATGACAAATGATGTTTCTATCTTGAATTGAGAGATAAGTCAATTCAAATCAAATTCATTTCAATTCCCTTAGACAAAGCAAGAGAAAGCAGCTAAATGTTTTTTACTTTGATTGTACCTCCCTCTTACTTCTCAAATCATGACACTAGCATACTCTTTGAATAATGAAAATGCGGTCTCCCTGTTACTGTCAAAGTTGGTGTTTTCATTTCTCTAGCATTTGTCAGTTTGCTGACAAAAGCACTCAGATTTTTGTGTTCCTGTATAATAAACACAAATATGATGGACACAGACTTTTCACAGGTAGATTCACAGAATGAACTTTTTTTTTTTATTAAGGAAATGCCTCAGCCTTGCTAATGAGCATTTAGGCCAATAAGGCATCTTGATTATATGCCAAATGCTTCAGCAAAAACTTATGGTCAAGACGAAAGGTAAACTGACTGCATAAAAGTTAACATGCAGGAGTTCAGCAAATGTTTTTGAATGTATTAATTACTGAGTGTATACAGTATCTACTGGATTACAATATCTGTTATCTTATTGATTGCCATGTTAATTTGAGTGAACATATTATCTTAGATGATCTGCATTGATTAACAATCTGTCACACAGTATTTCAATTTATTTCATGACTTACGGGCTGTTAGTTGACAATTTCAAATTAGAACTAAGCAGTTTTAATAAATGTGGAAGTTAGTTTTGATGGCTGACTTTCTTCATTCTCATTATATTTATTCTTTCTTTATGGTGACTATTAGATTAAAACAGACCAATTAACAGATCATTTGCCTAATGTAGATTTTTGTGGGCACTCAAACCTGTCCTAATAATCTATGAAAAGATACGCTGTTTCATACCTGTGGAGAGTTATCCTGACACTTCTGGAGAGGTAGTGCCTCTCAGCTTTTTTTTTTAGTTTAAATTTTTTATTGTTATGTTAATCACCATACATTACATCATTAGTTTGTGATGTAGTGTTCAATGATTCATTGTTTGTGCATAACACCGTGCTCCACGCAGAACGTGCCCTCTTTAATACCCATCACCAGGCTAACCCATCCCCCCACCACCCTCCCCTCTAGAACCCTCAGTTTGTTTTTCAGAGTCCATCGTCTCTCATGGTTCATGCCTCTCAGCTTCCTAAAAGGATGGATTACACAGTTAATTTCCCTTTCACCTGGCTACCATCCCTGATATTGTCCAGACATCACCCTTGCTGCTCTCACAGTTTGTGACTAAGATTTTTGGTAGTCAGCGTACACACATCAATCTCAATCTAGGATATAAACTATGAGGGGTGAACCCTTTATTAAAACAGCAAACAGTATTAGTATTAGCAAGAAACTGAAGGTGAGTTCTGTACAGAAAAAAAGAAAAAAAAGCTGTGGAAGGCCTAATCCGTTTTGGCTGGTAACACTTCTAAAGAAAAGGACAGAAGAGTCAGTAATCTAGAAAGAAATCAAATTCATAATCTTTTAAGAAAACATTTCTAGCAATTCTCATTCCACCTATTTATCACTTGACTTTGATCCTACATAAAGTCTTCCCTTACTTCTTCTTTCTGAAGGAAAGCTTCTTAGAAGGAAATTAAATCTGATACCCCATCTGCACAATCACTAATTTCCTTCATGGTATTTTCTCATTTCATACAGTCCTAAGCAGCTCCAGTAGATGTCTCTGTAACCAGTTTCCACCCAAATTCTTTTGGCTCCCATGAGAATGGGACCCAAATCATAATAACTCTTATTGTTGTAACTAGTATTTTAAGCTATTAAAATATCTTTGAAGTAGTTATGCTTCCTTTCCCCCTGTTACACCCTTTGATTGGTTATAAAAGAATACAGGACTTTGAAGTTATCATTCACTCCTCACTCACTCCTATGTTAATATTTTAATAAATCAACTTTGATGTACAGAAAAAGAAAGTCTCCAAACTGTAAAACTCTTTCAGATGGACATTAAGATATACTTAAGTCAAAAATGGAGTGTGTATTACATAAAAGTTCACAGTAATTAAGACTGAATTACAGAAAAAACTTTTCCATGATTATATATTTAAGTCATGTTCATTGAAGAAAATACGTATCCCTTTTCTTTATGTTCTACATATGGACATATATGAAATACATATTTCTTTATATTGTATTATATAGAAAGTTTTGCATCCTTCATTTTCACTTGATATTATATTGCAAGTGCTTTTGGATGTTAATTACAACTTCCATAAAATTTTCCTTAACAGCAGTGCCTCTTGACGGCTATGCATTCTTATAGCTGACTGCTGGTGATAGCTATGGGGTTGTCTGGTGGCAGAACCTAGAAGCTCTCCTCTCTGAGCTAACAATGGCTTTCAGGAACCTCTGTAGTTGATTACACCAACAGAACTGTGAGGGATTTGTTTCCCTCTGGTGTCTCTAGCCACAGGAAGGGTACCCGATTTCCTTGGTTTGACTTCCCAGTGCCACCACTAACTGTATCCTCTAGACAACTGTTTCTGTGCTATGCATTCCTTTCAAATCTCCTAAGAGTGTACCCAGGAAACTTTTTGTATAATGATATGAAATTATATATTCTTATTTACTTTCTGTTTCTTTTGACTTCTTTAAATTTAAACTCCAGCTCAAAGAGATTATTTTAGCTCATGGTATAATTTCCTATCCCTTGAAGTGTGTGTCTTCCCAAGTTCTTCTTTGTAGAGTCAACAATGATCTGTGGAGATCTCTAGATTGAGATTTTACATGGATTTGGCAATAACCCAACATTTATCTTCCCCTGAACTCTCTATTTCTCATCTCCCTGATGAGGTACTAGGTACAAATGGAATTCCAAATATATCCATGATTTTCTCACAGTTCCCCAAACTAGATATGTAAACTAATGTCTATGAATTGCCTGGTTTTACAACTAGCTTATCTTGCAAAAAAATGGTAGCCTAGAGGGGTCAGCACTTTTATGACAGTTTCATATGTTCTCTCAAGTAGCACTGCCATGGGTCTTTGTAAGTGATCTTGCACTGAAAAATGTAAGGATTTACAAGCACTTTGCTCTTAACATTTGAGAGAACAAGCAAATTGAATGACTAAGTAGATGCAAAGGAGAGGCATAAATACACATCAAATTTTGCACATTACTGGTGAAAGCTGCCAAGCATTTATGATACATTTTAATTAGGTATAGAAAAATGGACATATGAAAAAGCCTAAGCTCAGCAAGAGCAGGGCTGTCTGTTTGGTTCACTGAGGTGTTCTGAACACCTAGAGGAATACCTGGGACACAATAAGAATACCCAATAAATACTTGTTAAATGAACAAACAGTGGTTTAAAGAATTTAGTTCACTAGAATCATTCAAAGAACCATGGCAATTGTTGTTTCCAACCCCACCTCTTATCACATGTCATTTTCTTGTCACTTGAAATATGGTTTAACTCTGCTTAAAAGGGGACAGAGAAGTGCCTCCTTCCTATATGGCCAAATAGGACCAATAGCTATCCACAAACATCTATAGAATAATACCTATATCATCTAACCATTAATTTTTTTCTGTACCTAGTTTACCTTTGCATGAAATATCTTTGAAGGGAAATATATATATATATATATATATATATATACACATATATATATATATATATAAAGTATTGGAAAAACAAATTGTATCCATTTTCCAAAAATTTCTAGCCTTAAGATACTGCCATATGGAATGAAAAATCCATTGACCCCTTCCAAATATGCTGTTAATTATTTCTAATTAGACTTTCATTGCATGGAGACATTCTCAGAAATTGCTGTCACATTTCATATTAACACTAAAGAAATAATTTATTACGTGCAGAGCACCCAAACTAGTAATGGTTTCATACTATTATTGTTGAATTGTTACTTAAATGCATTAGATTCACTGTTTTTAAATGTGATGAATTGTCTTGACATTCTTATACAATATTCACACATGATAGTTGTCTATAAGAATCTTGGGAATAATCACTTTTCTAGTGACTTAAGGAAAGCAAAAACTTTGGGTTAAATTATTTTACTAATAGTGCTTCGTCATGAAGAAGAAAAGATTAATTTATTTGTGACAGATAGGATCAATTTCTTTTACATATGCATAAGTTCCTCATATTTCTATTCACACTGAAAATGATGACAGTACTTTTATTAAATAAAATTGAATAATGTGTCATTTTTGCATACCTAAATCACAGGGGCTCATTGAGATATTTGTTGTCAACAACAACAAATAAAAATAACAACAAAACTTACAAGTTTCCACTAAGAAAAACTAAACTGCTTAAAAAGAGATAAATATGAACTAGGATGCAGCTCTTCTTTTATACCACAAGATGCTGTAAAATAATATAAAATCCACAACTTGCAATGAAAATAGGATTTCGAACCTAGAGTCTTATGTCTATTCAAGCAAAAGTATCTAATAAAGACACTTTTAGTCATACAAAGACATAGACTCCTGCATGCCTCTGTTTCTCAATCCACATCTGTTTCATTTTCCTCTCGGGGACTTGCTTCTCTAAGGCTTCTGCTTCCACCTAAGTTTCACTTGCAACATACTATGACTCTTCATAGCAGTGATTCTGGCTTTAACCTCATCATTTATAGATCCAATTACCAATATCTGCTCAGTTTATTGCTGTGTATCATAGTTCAAATTTCTATAGTGAGAGAAACTGTCTGACTCAACCTAGATCAGGTGCTTGCCTTTGGTTACTGTCAGCTAAGCTACAGGGATACCTGGTATCAACATGCCCATCTCAGCTTTGGAAAAAAGGAGAGTAGAGGGTGCATATTATTTCAGAAAGAGGTGAAATAAAGATGAACACATCTAATAGATCTAACCAAGGACAATTTGATGTGGCAGCTTGATTATAAAAGAAAGCATAGATTTTGGAATTGCTTAATAACGTATTTCTAATGTCCCTGATTACTAATGTTAAATGATAAAAACATCTAATTCCAGGCACTGCTGTGAAGAATTATATAAAAAAACACATGATGTACCCAACCCCATGTCTAAAACATAATAATTAATGATAGCTTGCTTTCCATGTATAAACCAACCAGTTAATTTACACCCAAAGAAAAATCATCTGTTCTCGTATAAATCATTTTTTAAAGATTTATTTATTTATCTTAGAGAAAGAGAGAGATAGAGCATGAGCAGGAGGGGCAGAGGGAGAGGGACAGAGAATCTCAAGCTGACTCCATACTGATCACAGAGCCTGAGGTGGGGCTTGATCCCATGACCCTGAGATCATGATCTGAGCCGAAACCAAGAGTTGGAAGCTTAACAGACTATGCCACCCTGGCACCCCTCTTGTATAAATTATTTAAATGATTAAGAACAGCAGGTTTTGGGTGGAGAGGCTATGTTCTTGAAGGGAAAATATACTGAAATCAAAACTTACCATCATCAGTTGCCAATGTTACCCAAAATACTCTCAGTTCATAAAAGCATTTCATTATTGATCTAGAGATTCAAGAGCTTCTGAATTGGGACAGATCAATAGGTGATAGATAGATGATGGATAGAGAGATGATGGAGATTTTTATATATTTGTTCCATAGCTTTCAAAGCTTTCTCTAATCTTGCCCACTCTACTTAGTTGACTTGTTTTCTCACCAAGAACCAAGGTTTCCTCCACCCTTCGGTTCCCTTAAAACACAAAACTACATCCAACTTATATGTATGTGCTCTTGATATTCTACAAATCCAGAATAGGCATTTTCTTTAATTATGCAAACCTTTACAGTCACCTCAATTCAAATTTAAACTGTTGAATGAAATATTCTGAATGCTAAAGCCTCTACTCACCTCACCTTTTTCTGAACTTCTGTATTCAATTACCATGTGATTTATTAACTTTGTTGTCTTTTTTCTGTAGTTATTTCTCATGCATTACTTTTGTCTTCTCAACTATAGGATTAGGAAGACAACTACACACTGCACCTAACTTGTATACCACATAGCCCTTAATTTAATGTAAAGTACACTACAGCTACAGTATTCAATAAATTTCTAGTCATTATTTACCCTATAATTTCTTTAATTTTTAAACAATTTTTGATCAGCAACACTTGATATGTTGCTGATAGTAATAATATATTATGTACATGCACAATTCATCTTGCAATACAAAGTGAATATCATGGCATCACTTTTTTTTTTTAAGATTTTATTTATTTATTTGACAGAGAGACACAGCGAGAGAAGGAACACAAGCAGGGGGAGCGGGAGAGGGAGAAGCAGGCTTCCTGCCAAGCAGGGAGCCCGATGCGGGACTCGATCCCAGGACCCCAGGATCATGACCTGAGCCGAAGGCAGACGCTTAACGATTGAGCCACCCAGGCGCCCCTCATGGCATCACTCTTATAAGAACTACATAACCTAGAAATAAGTATGTAATGTTGATTCTCAGTGTGTTGTAACTACTGAAATGTAATTCTGATAAAAACTTCAACAAAATTTCCTCAATAGCCAAAATAGTTCATAGATTTTACATATTTTACCAAGCTAACCACTATGTTTAGTTCATTTTACAAAGGACACACAAAGAATTCAGAGATAATGATTCAGAGCTCACTTAACTAAAAACTATTTTTCCTAATGACTATAAATAAGCATAATACTTTAACAAATAGAAATGAATCTGTTAAAGTTGTAACCACAAGAAGTAACTTGAATAACAGCTCATTACCTATAAGTCAGAATAATAATTTCAAGAATTTGAGTATACTGCATGCACAATAGTGTAGCATCACTTCAAATGAATTACACTACTTTCTCTTAAGAATTTATAAAAATGTTCAATAATAAATAATAACCTGTGGGGCAAGTGTAAATGGAGGTGGAATGTAGAGCAGTACTTTACCAGAAACCCAACTCCACAGGCTAAATTGATCTATGCTGATTGCTTTTGCCTGTACAATTTGCTTCTGCAGATAATAGCATAAACTCCAACCCTACTCTCCCAACCTGCCAACCTCAATTGACTTCTCTGTTTACACTGCTTATTATTAGACATTAAAAAGAGAAACTCTATATTCAACCAACACTTCAATCTATAGTACAAGCACCTTCCAAAAATAAAGCAATCTATTGAAAGAAAAACATTACCATTTCATGTATTCAAATGCATTGTGATAACAGGTAAGAGTTTAGTCTTAGAGCACTTAAACCTTTTTGTACTTACATACATTTAGGTGGCACAACCAGTAAGACTGAACATTCACATCTCACAAGAAAATTTTTGTGTGTGTGTGTGCACATGCGTGCCCTATATATAAGACAACTTAACTTCTAAAGCTCATGTTCCCCCATTTCATCATTTAATCATTTAAAGTGATCCTATTCATGACTGAAACTGGATACTGAACAACAGGGAAGAATACTCAAGAAGAGAGACAACTCCCAAGCTGATGTCCTAGCTAGCAATTTTTTTTATTTTTTTCTCTTTTTAATATTTCCCACCTGTCACTGTAAATCTCTTCATATATTTTAAATTCAGACAACATCTTATTATTATAACCACCATAGGATTTAACATATGGATTTTTATTTAGAAATCACCCATTATATTTTGGGGTGCCTAGGTGGCTCAGTTGGTTAGAAGTGCCTAACTTTGGCTCTCAGGTCATGATCTCAGGGTCCTGGGATAGAGCCCATGTTGAGCTCCCCACTCAATGGGAAGTCTGCTTGTCCCTCTCCCTCTACCCTTCCCCCTGCTTGTGTTTTTTCTCTCTCAAATAAAAATCCTAAAAAAAAAAAAAAGTCACCCATTATATTTTGAATGCTGAATAAATGCTAGTACTTCAACAATGGAGATCTGGTATCTTCACTATATATGGACAGGAAACTGCTTGCTGCTGTAATAACCACCCCCAAGCTTCAGTGGTTTAACAGAATGATTATTATTTCCCAACACAGAGCCATCCAATATGGGTGTTCCTGATTGCAGGTGGGATGTGATATTTTAATTATAAACTTATTCAGAGACTCAGGATGATGCAAAATTGTAGGATGCTCCATCCCTGCTACATCCTTCAACAACTTTTCGCCCTTAGTTAAGTTGAATCCATTCTCTTAGTGTCTCTCATGAAGCTCTGTGTGATCTGGCTTTTGATTATCTTTTTTTTTACTCCTATCTTGTGATTCTCTTCATATTCTTTTCACACGCCCCACTGACCTTTTTCCACCTCCTAAATGGCCAATACTCTCTCACATACTTTCTGCAGATTTCTTCTTTACTACTAGGTGACATGCTTAAAGGAATAAAATGTTTAAAGGCATGGACTTTGTCTTATATACTCCACTTTATCCCCAGGACATGACTAGCCAACAATAGCTATAAGCTCAAATCTCTAGATAATCAATAAATGAATGAGGAAAATTATTTTGTACTATACCCTGGCAACAGAAGTCTCAGACTGATTACAGTTAGTAGTAAAAACAGAAAACACCAAAGAAATAGAATAAAATATATGCAACTTTTTCAACTTAATTCTAAATGAAAATGGAAAAGGCATATCACTAATTTAAAAAAAAACACAAAGGAAATGAAAAATAGAATGGCTTACATTAACATTTAATACTAAATGACCCTTTACAAAGTTAGACATAAAACCAATAAGTAGAAGGCAAATGGATAACATTTTTTGCAACAAATTTCATGGACAAACCATATCTTTAAGGTACATAAAGGTTTTACAAAGCATTAAAAACACTTAAACACATTAGAAAAAATGGACGTTTTCTTTTAAAAGAAGAATCATTACAAATTGAAAAAAAACTTAAGTTGCATCTTCTCTGGTAGTAAAAAAAAATAAACAAATAACTATGTAAGCTTTTGCCCACTAAATTGGCAAAAAAAACAGAAAAAAGATAATGTAACAAAAGTATAATGACAAAGCCATTTCACACATTCTGTGTTAGATTCAAAATTGCCAAGTTTTCCAGAAAGAAATATGCCCATATGCATGAAGAGGCTTTTATATTATATATTAGTAATATATTTATTTATACATTATATATAATACACTATTATTTTTATTTATTTATTTTACTCTAGACTTCCAAATGGAAGGAATTTATTCTGAGTAAACAATTGAGGCTGTGTTTGAAAATTATATAAATCACATTTTAAAGTATTATTTATGATAATGCAAATTGGGAACCAACAAAATTTTCAAAAATAGGTATACAATTAAATAAATTAAATATAGTGTATAATATGAAAAACTATTATTCAGTAACAAAGAAAATATTTAGCGGCCTAAAAGGTTTTTTTCCATATTTAGGCAGGGAAATACAGAATTTCTTTTTCCTTTGTGGTATCTCTGCCTTTGTTTATTGCCTTAGTTTCCTGAAAACTCTACCCCATAATAGTTTTGCCAGGTCTCCAGAGTAATGCCACAGTCCTGGGCTAAGAGCTAAGGTAACAGGTAATGAGGTAAGATGGTCCCACTTTTCCTTCCTCCTCCTCCATAAAATGCCCATATTCACACTTGCACTTTGGCCTTGAAAGAAAGTAAAGAAATCCAAGAATAGATGTGGTCTATTTCTCTCTTTTGGTGTGCCACAATCCTTATCAAAATAGTGAAGTAGAAAGCCAGCTACCTGTTCAGTATGCTTGATGGAAAAGGATGAAATGCAGGGAAGAAAAAAAAAAAAAAGATTATATCATAAAACATTATCATGCACATTTTGAAAGGATTTCCTACACCAAGATCAAACAGACATTATTTTTTTGTTTTATGGCACCATTAAAATAAACTATAATTTATATGAGATTTCTTTGATATATCATGAGGAAATTATCGAATTTACTTTTGAGAAAATCAGCTTTCCAATACCACCTATTAAATAATCATATTTTTCATTAATTTAAAATGTCAAATCTAACATATACCAAATACCTAGTACAAAGCATAATACTTTTAGTAATAAATTTTAATTATGTTCCACAATGAAGAAATAGATCAATTTCCTCATTATTCCCATATAGTATTCATCAGTAATTCTTTATGATATATTTTTCTATTAATTATTATAAGTCAACCTAATTATACAGTTTGGCATACCGCAAATGCTTTGTTAATGCTGATAACAAATAAGATTATATTTTTTGCTCATCAAATTAAAACAAGGAGATTTTCTGAAAAAGGATTTTAGATATGCTGTTTTATCTCTCTAATGAGTATCACTGATATTCTCTCTCTCTCGTTTATATTAATCTTTAATTTTAACAGGCACTGCAACCAATATAACATCATGGAGGCCACAAGAAATGCTTTCTTCTTTCTTCTTTCCTGGGTACAGTTTTTATGTAGCCCTTCTTGGTAAATCATATTCTTATTTTAAATCTATAGAGTTTGTTCATTTCAGTGCAGGGCCTCTGTGACAGTTGTTCTGAGACCCTAACAAGTGAATTCATTTAGATGCAGCTACTTCTGAGTAACTTCAGGTGCCTGAGGTTACCAATGGTCTAAAATATAACTCTTGCTCACTTGGACTGGCCTGAAACTTTTATCATTAAACTAAGCTTGAGGGCTTCAGGAAATCATAGATTGGTTAAGTACTATGCAGTAATCCATTCAGAGAGTTAGCTTCCTAGGACCACTGGGGTTAAAGGTAATTTTGTAAGAATTCTCAATTTGTAAGGCAGCACTCACTCTTATACTTCTGTCACACTGGACATCATTTGTCTACTTCCAACATATCTTTCTGAAAAGCTGTAAGAACTGCTTTAAAATGAGAACTACACATATTTTCCAGTGACGGCGTGACTATATTCTAATTTTCTCATTAAATTCATAATAGTTTTAGGGACAAAACCTTGTGGCTACATATAGGAGATGAAACTTCAGACTGTCAAATCTGAGAGATAAAGAAAGCTTGATTCTCAATGTTTGGAAGATCTGCTTTTATTTACAATAAAACCAGACCATGATATCTTGAACTAGGGCCATATACTAAAGCACTTACTGCTTAGTGTAGAACTGGGAAACAGATCACTGATAAAGAAAAAAAATGTAGGGATTAAAATTAAAAACAATAAAAAAAGAATATAAATAAAAATGAAATAAAGCAGTCTAAATTCATTGCTCGATAGCTTAATATGTTTGCAATTTTGTTGCAGGGAAAGGATATTAGAATATTTGAATTACTGCAGAACACTGCTCAGAGTCATACAGAAGTGTGTATCTGTGCACATTTGGTCTCACATGTTAAACACTTTGTAATTTGGGGAGCACATTGCTTCCCTTTCCTTCTATTCTTGTAATTCTCCTGCAAATAGGACTTGTTTTCTTTTTTTAAAGTCACTTTCCTCTATCCCATTCTTTTCCATTCTCAACACTGCCTTAATTGAACTGTATGTTATTTCTATTATGACATATTGCTATGGCATCCTAAGCTGTCTTAGTACTTTGAATCTCATCCTGCCCTGGGCTCTTTAAGCCAATCTGAATCTTCCTGGAACAACACCCATCATCAGTGGCTCTTTCCACCTCTGATCTAGCCTAGATCACATCTCATCTGGCTTCAAAACATCTGCTACCAAGAGCCCTACCCTGGGTGTATTTGGATTTGGCATCTCCAGATCAGAGTTTTTTCAATCAGATTTTTTTCAACAGACTTAACTTCAATTGTTACTCTGATTCCTCAGGTCCCTTATTTTAGCAGGAATCCCCTTCACGTCCAGTCCTATAAAACCGAGTCTCAAACTTCTCACTGAGTTAGTTCAACATTCCAGTCAGGTTACCTCCAACACACACTCCCCTTGTGCACTATCACTAGATTTAGTCATTGTTTATTAAAGCCCCACTTTTCACATAACATCTTCCTGCTAAAACATTTCCTACTAAAACATTCCCATTACACCTTCCCCCTCAAATCTATTTGTTACGGCATCTTATGTCAGTCAGGGTCCAAAAAAAGGAAATAGAACCAGTATGAGATATATATTAAAGATTTATTGCAAGGAATTGTCTTACATGATTGTAGACCTGGCTGGGTACATTGTAATTCTGAAACTGACCATTATGAAGGATAGGCTGGAATTCTCAGGCACCAGCGTAAGCCGCTATCTGGAGGCAGAATTTCTTCATCCTCTGGGAAGCCATAGTTCTGCTCTTAAGGCTTTTCAACTAATTGAATTAGGCCTGCCCAGATTACCTAGGACAGTCTTCCTTAATTACTGTTAACTCATTATAAACTTTAATCACATCTACAAAATGCCTTCACAGCAACACCAAGATTAGTGTTTAATTGAATAAATGGGCACTAGCCTAGTCAAAATGACACATATAAAACAGACCACCACATAGTCCAAACTGAATGAATGAATGAGTGAATGAATGAATGAAATCCATTCACTTGCTAGCTTACCTTTATAATTTCAGAGGGTACGCCATTAAGACTAGGAGGACAATGGAATTTGGAAAAGCTAAGAGTAACCAACTCTAGTCCAACACAAGAAATACCAGTTTCTTGTCCAGAATTCCTTTGCTACACCAAAATGATCAGCTCATTATCTCCTTGACTTGGCCTACATATTATGCCTTCAGACCTTTATTAATATTCAATATTAATCTCCATGGTACACTCTCCTAATCCTGTAGTCTAAGTAAAAGATTTCCTTCAAGGTTCAACTAAGTTCCATTTGCAGAGTGAAGCTTGCTTAGGTGGCAATTTGCTCTGGACTTCCGTAGCAGGTAAGGTTTACAGTATTAATTTAGCAATTCCCATCTATGTCTTATATTCCCTCAGCATACAATAATGGGCCCATCTTTCTCTAGATACATAATAGGTCAAAAATGATTAGGACCAAACGGGTCCCTGCCAAACAAAGAGAATGGCTTGATAAGCTCCTCTGTTTTTATTAAAAGACTCCCAATGGCAAGGTGAGCAGAAATAAATGGAGAGATCAATAAATTCTCTGTAGCCCAATGCAACTGCCTCTTGGTGTACAGTGGAATCTGTTTTGGCTGCATCTTTTCATCTTTTTCAGTTCCTTTTTCCTTTCCTCTCCTTCTCACTCCATATGACCACTTCTCCAAGAAGCCATTCTAATAGCTCTCAACAGATACATTGTGTGTTCTTACCCAGTATTCTTACCTCTGCTGCACTGCCTGACACTTTGCTTTAGCATGACTCATAGTAGCAAGACCCAGCTAGGGTCCTGTCACCTCAGATTGCTTATGTGCTTCTCCAGAGACATGCTTAATTCCTGTTGATGTTGCTGAGAGTTATTTATAAGTGTGGGATTGAGGAATCATTCCCTAAAGGCATAACTAATGACACTTGGATGGGAGACACTTGGTTTTCAAAATGTTTTTTGTTTGTTTATTTAGTTATTTAATCAAACACTGCTCTTAATTTACCTAACATGGATTCTAGGATATTAAAGAAGAAAAATGTTATTTGCATCTTTTTATTATCTCTGCCATAACATGGTGATCCTGGTGGTCTATGTTTTAGAATAGCTAGGCTCTAATTTACACTAAGTTGTATTTCAAAATTAAACTCAGTCATTTGTCTAGAACCCAGAATGTCTTTTCCCATTGAAAGATGTTATTAAAGATGTTATTTCCTGAAATAGGCTAAAAATCTCAGGTAGACTTAATTCTGTATCTTTTCTCCTATATTCCACTACAGAGGAAAAAGTTAGTAATTGCCTCTTTTGGTATCAAGCAGCAAGAACCACAGGAAATTTTGGGTTACCTCCTCTTATGTAACACATTCCTTTTGCTGAAATAAATTAAAAAAAAAAATAACCTTTTCTTGACATTGCATGGATAAACTCGCCCAAACTTCAGGCAATTAAAGATGAGGTGTTGGTATGATGGAAGCTGTCTGTATTTAAATAGTTTGTTCAAATGAAGAATAGCATTAAAGATTCTACAAGGAGAGCTGACCCTGTCTGTCCTTCCAAAAATCTCAGATCTCTTTCTGTTCCCTTTTTAGAAGACTTGAATAAAAAATAAGGAGCACTTAAAAATATACACTCAGCTGGAAAAGGAAGATAGAGAAAACAAGGGGAAGCTTCCTTGCCTGGTGCAAAGGGAAAGAAATGCCTGTCTTTTACATATAAAGCCCTGAGACTAATTTCATTAAAGGCATATTCAGTGATATCATTTAATAATTTTTTCCAGGATACTTATGAGTAATTTTAATATATACCTTTTAACCTACACCTCATGTTCCATTATACATAATTATTCTGCTTGCTTATTATACCCTTTAAATTACAATGATTAATCATACACATTGCATAATTAAATTGTGAAAAATGATTAATCATCATTGTATTATTGTTTAATTATACTACATATTTCATTTTAACTAGAAAATGCAAAGTGCTTTAACTCATGGGGTAACTAACCACATTGTTATATGGGTAATGAGCCTGGATTTTATTACAGGTAAAGAAATTAAGGTCCAGGTTAAGTGACTTATCCAAGGTGCAACAAGAATATTCCTTGTCCTTGGTCTGAATGAAGAAGAGCTTAGAATGCAGAACTTTTAGCCATTCTTCACAAAACCAAACCAAGGAAAAGCAAAAGCTTTTTCTCTCCAATGAATAATATCATCAGTCTTAAAGAATAGGTGTCCTTTTTTCCCAGAATCACATGGTTCATATAGGGTTTCAGAGAACAGAGCCCATGAGTATGTCAGTTAACCAGTAAGCCTGGTTCAATACAGCTCTCACGGTCCCAGCCTCTGACCCTATACAGTTCCACAGCATCCTGGAATTGCTCCAAGATATCTTACTTCATAATGGTCTCCAGAAAGATATTATCTCCAGATGGCAGTGTCAGACACCTGTGATCCAGGACAGAAAAACACCATCTTTTCTATTGTAATATCCATCCATAATATAAAATGGAGAGAGAAAAAGAAATCGTCAGAATTATTTTAAATCACAAGGCAGCTTTTTTCTGCTCCCTAAAAATGTAGTTAAATCTCCTCTTGAGTAAACTGCATCTATTTTAGTTAAATCCTTTAATGGATCTTTTGGTGATTTTAAAAATTAAAACTCAAGCCTCAACTAGGAAAAGACAGGAAACAAGCGAATGAACAGCAACAACAAATCAGTCTCTCTTTTAATCTCTTATATAAAGTAATATTCATAATTCCTGAGAAAGTCTTAATGCTCAAGATTAGAATACAGCACTGCCTACCCCACAAGTTTAATTGTGGGGAGGGAGGGTAGAGCAGTTAATTAACATGAGGTATTTGGCTAAAGGAGTTTGCAAGAACTCTTCTAGTTTCTGTTAACTGTAGGCAGAGTACCTTGATTAATTCTCCACCAAAACTGTACCCAGTGAGTGGAAAACATTCCTAAAGGTAGACCAGAAAGTTGTCAGAAAAGGAAAACAGATGCTGAGCAGGAAAAATTACAAACAGATGTCTACCACAGAATCTAATCAAAATAGTAAGATTTTTTAAAAATGTTTTGACATCTAGAAAAAGTTATTATTTCAAAAATTTTATATCTATATGTTTACATGTTTCAAAATTTACAAATTAGAAATACAGCTCAGTTATTCCTCACATGGGAAAATTCAGCTAATATAATTTTTAAAGATTTTATTTATTTATTTGAAAGAAAGCAAGCGAGAGAGTGAGCGAGTGGCAGAGGGAGAGGAAGAATCAGGCTCCCCACTGAGCAGAGAGCCCCACATGGGGCTCCATCGCAGGACCCTGGGATCATAACCTGAGCCGAAGGCAGACGTTTAACTGACTGAGCCACGCAGGCGCCGCCCAGCTAATATATTTTTAAAATATTTTTATTTGAAGAGAAACTATAAAAACTGAGGATCATATATAGAATACACTAACTTGATTGTAACTATTTTTCTCTGGTAAGGATTTCAAATAACAAATTCCCTAAGTTGAATATTTTTAAAAATATGAAAAAATATTATACACAGTCTTCTTACCTGTTCTCACAATTTGTCCCCTTTATAGTTCTGACTGTATATAACAAACTCAAGAAATAATCTTTCTATTTGATGTTTCTAGATCCGACATCTAACTGCAGATACCATGGTTACAATGCCAAGTGTTAGGCATGAAATTATAGGCTTTAAAATGCAGCAAAATTGATATATTGGCTTTTTAGGACACTCAGGCACATCTGCACCAGATCACATATTTGTTTATGAAGAAATGGCTGTCTGTAAGATAAGGTGATGTAAACCATCAATTATAGATGGAAGCCAGGAGATAAGGAAAAAGATGATTATTTATATAACCCAGTTCCTTACAAGAATGCTGCACAGTGCAAGAGCTAATAAAACTGCTCTAATAACTGTGAACCCAAGAGGTAATTTACATTTTATTAGGTTGAAGAGATTTGAAATTATTTGTTGCAGAAGATTAAAAAGAAGGGAAAAAGAGAGAAAGAGACTGAAGCTTGAATAAGAAATGAGATTCATGATTTTCCTTCTGATCCACAGAATAGCAACTGTCTATACTACATTATAACTTCATATGATTTCCCATCAGGTTGTCTGAAAATTGACTCTAAATGTGATGATGCTGAAAAATGGTGTCTAAGAAAAGAAAGTTTTATTTTTTTTAACATTACCATCTCCTGCAGCATTGTACTAATGAGATCCACAATAAAATTACATCACTCACGCATTATTTAATATTGCACTCCCCGGATTTCCATCTCTTGATTTTAGATGACTCACATGCCTGAGAACAGAATGGCCCCAGGTATTTTAAATTTTGAATATAAATCACCTATATAGCTTGAGAATATTATTTTAAATAAAACACCCAATTCTCTGGCCTCAATGATATGTGAAAGAGAAAATATATTTTTGCATAATTATAACTTCATTTACATAATGCAACATTTCATTTGTTGATTGAACAAATTTTTGAGTGTCCATTGGTACATGGTGCCATGACAGGGATGTATGATGCTGTTTAATCAAATTAAGAAATCATTACTCCTAGCATATTCCATACCTCCCATGCAGGAAAATTGACAGAAATACTTTGATAACTTGTTGACATAAATTAAAATATTTACAGAAATAAGTTACCCATTCCACATTTAAAATGACCCAAGACTCAAATATTAGTTTGAGTTACAGAGGCAAATATATATTTATGTGCCTAAACCATGTAATTAAATAAGCAGATTTATACAGTGTGCTGGAGTCAGCTTATTCTGGCTCCAAAGAACTGTTACAACCACCTCTTTTCAAATCCACGTTCTTACTGTCAAATTGCTGGCTTCAAACTAGTCATGGTGGAAGTATTTATACCAGAGAAACTGTAAAGGCAGCAAACCAATGGTTTGTGCTATCTTCTGTTTTGTTGTTTTCAGAGAGCCAGTTGGCAAATATCTACCAGGACACCACTGGATTTATGCAACTTTGTTTACAGAATTACACACACACAAATAAAGTGCAGTCTTGAAAGAGCAACAATCTTTTTGATTTTTAATGTTGTAGTAAATGTTATTAAAATAATGTTGTATTTAGAAAAATTCACTAATTATATTTGGCATTTACTTTAAAATAATCAAATCCTCTTAAAAAGTGAGTTGGCAGAAGAATACGGCACAGATTTAAAAAACCAGTAAAAATATTAATTTTTTTTAAAGTTTGTGAGGATTGCTGGAGTGGAGGGGGGTGGGAGGGATGGGGTGGCTGGGTGATGGACACTCGGGAGGGTATGTACTATGGTGAGCACTGTGCATTGTGTAAGACTGATGAATCACAGACCTGTACCCCTGAAACAAACATTATATATTAATAAAAAAAATTTTTAATATATATATTTTGAAAGTTTGGTGATTGGTATGTATGTTCATTTGCATTTTTACACTTGTGAAGCTTTCCATAAAAAGATGTTCAAAATAACAAACATCAAATGTTCATACACATTTATATTTACTTACATTCTCTTAAAAATTTGTTGGGCTAGAATTGGCATACAATATTATATTAATTTCAGGTGTACAACACAGTGATTTGACATTTGTATACATCTGAAATGGTCACCACAATAAGTCTAGATACTGTTATCTTACATAGCTCATATAATGTTCCTGACTACATTCCTCTCGCTGTGTATTGCATTCCCAAGACTTATTTATTTTATAACTGGAAGTTTGTACATCTTGATCCTCTTCACCCACTTCATCCCCCCACCAATAACCTCTCTTCTGGCAAACACCAATCTATTCTCTGTATCTACTAGTCTGGTTTTGTTTTGTTTGTTTTATTTTTTAGCTTCTACATGTAAGTAAAATCATGCCATTATTTGTCCTTCTCTATCTTATCTCACTGCATATAATACCTTCAATGTCCATCCATGTTGTCACAAATGGCAAGATGTCATTCTTTTTATTGCTGAGTAGTATTCCATTCAATATATATACCCCATCTTCTTTATCCATTCATCCACCAATGTACACTTAGATTGTTTCTGTATCTTGTATCATAAATAATGTTGCAACGAACATAGAGGTGGCATACATATTTTCAAATTAGTGTTTTTTGTCTTCTTTGGATAGATACCAAGTAGTGGAATTATTGGATCATAAGGTAGCTCTATTTTTAATTTTTTGAGAAATTTCCTGTTTTCCATAGGGTCTGCACCAATTTACATTCCCACCAACAGCGCACAGGATTTCTTTTTCTCTACATCCTTGGCAACACCTGTTATTTATCTTTTTGATAAAAGCCATTCTGATACATGTAAGGTGATAGCTCATTATGGTTTGATCTGTATTTCTCTGATGCTTAGTGATGTTGAGCATCTTTTCACGTGCCTGTTAGCCATCTGTATGTCTCTTTTAGGAAAAAAGTGTCTATTGAGACTGCCCATTTTTTAATCCCATGGAAGCAACCGACAAAAAATACTTTGGAAAGTATTGAGATTTTTGTTGTTGTTGTTGTTGTTATTGAGTTGTATGAGTACTTTATATATTTTGGATATTAACCACTTATCAGATATATGATTTGCATGTATCTTCTCTAATTCAGTACATTGCCTTTTCTTTTTGTTGATGGGTTTCCCTCTCTGTGTCAAAGCTTTTAAATTTGACATAGTCCCATTTGCTTGCTTTGGCTTTTGTTTCCCTTGCCTGGGGAGACCAATCCAAAAAAAAGAAAAATCACTAAGACAGCTTATTGCCTGTTTTCTTCTAGAAGATTTATAGTTTCAGGCCTTATTTTTTAAGTCTTATTCAAGTCTTTAACCCATTTTTAGTTGACTTTTATGTATACTGTAACACAATAGTCTAGTTTCATTCTTTTGTATGTGGCTGTCCGGTTTTCTCAGCATCATTTATTGAAGAGACTGTCCTTTCCCCATTGTATATTCTTTCCTCCTTTGTCATAGACTAATTAATCATATATGCATGGGTTCTTTCCAGGGCTTTCTATTCTGTTCCACTGACCTATGCATCTGTTTTTATGTCAAAACCATACTGTTTTGATTACTATAGCTTTGCACTATAGTTTAAAATAAGGGCGCATGATACCTCCAGCTTTGTCTTCTTTCTCAAGACTCTTTTGGCTATTCAGGGTCTTTTGTGGTTCCATACAAATTTTAGAATCATTTGTTCTAGTTCTGTGAAAAATGTCATTGCGATTTTGATAGGGATTGCACTGAATATATAGATTGCTTTGGATAATATGGAATTTTAATAATATTAATTCTCCCACTCCATGAGCACAGAGTATCTTTCCACTTATTTGTATCTTCAGTTTCCTTTACCAATATCTTATAGTTCTCAATGTAGAGGTCTTTCACCTCCTTGATTAAATTTATTCTTAGGTATTTTTGATGTAATTATAAATAGGTTTCCTTGATTCTTCTTTCTGACAGTTGGTTATTAGTGGATAGAAACACAACTGATTTTTGTATATTAATTTTATATCTTACAACTATATTGAGTTCATTTAGCAGTCCTAACAGATTTTGGTTGGAGTCTTTAGAGTTTCCTATATATAGTATCATGTCATCTGCAAACAGTAAAACTTTTACATCTCTTCCAATTCGTATGCCTTTTATTTCTTTTTCTTGCCTAAATGCTACGGCTAGGACTTCCAATACTATGTTGAATAAAAGCGGGGAGAGTGGGCACCTTCTCTTATTCCTGATCTTAGAAGAAAAGATGTTAGCTTTTCAGCAGTGAGTATATAAGCTGTGGGTTTGTTATGTATGACCTTGATTATAATGAGGTATGTTCCCTCTGTACCCACTTTACTGAGAGTTTTTATCATAAATGGAGATTGAATTCTGTCAAATGCTTTTCTTCATCTATTGAAAAGATCATATGATTTTTATCTTTCATTTGTTAATGTGGTATATCACACTGATAAATTTGCTGACATTGAACCATCCTTGTATCCCTGGAATGAATCCTATTGGATCATGGTGAAAGATCCTTTTAATGTATTGTTGGATCTGGTTTGCTAATATTTTGTTGAGGATTTTGTTGGTCAGGAATATTGGCCTGTAACTTTCTTTTCTTTTAGTGTCCTTGTCTGGTTTTGGTACCAGGGTAATGCTGGCCTCATAAAATGAGTTTGGAATCAGGGCACCTGGGTGGCTCATTCAGTTAAGCATCTGTCTTCAGTTCAGGTTATGATCTCAAGGTCCTGGGGTCAAGCCCCACATTGGGCTCCCTGCTCAGTGAAGAGTCAGCTTCTTCTTCTCCTTCTGCCCCTCCCATCCACTTGTTCTCTCTCTCTTTCTCTCTCAAATAAAAATCTTTAAAAAAAAAAATGAGTTTGGAATCTTTCCCTCCTCTTCAATTCTTTGGAAGAGTTTGAGAAGAACATTATTAAATCTTTGAATATTTGGTAGATTCACCAATGAAGTCATCTGGTCCTGGACTTTTGCTTGTTGGGAGGTTTTTAATTACTGATTCAACCTCCTTGTTCATAATAAGACTATTCAGATTTTCTATTTCATGATTCAGTCTTGGAAGATTATAAATTTCTAGAAATTTACCCATTTCTTCCAGGTTGTCCAATTTGTTGGCATATAACTGCTCATAGTAGTTATGATGATTCTTTGTATTTTCTTCCTATCAATTGCAACTTCTCCTTTTTCATTTCTGATTTTATTTGAGCCCTCCCCCTTTTTACTTAGTGAATACAGCTAAAGGTTTGTCAATTTTATCTTTTCAAAGAACCAGATCTTAGTTTCATTGATCTTTTCTACTGTATTTTTAATCTCTATTTCATTTAATTCTGCTCTGATCTTTATTATATCCTTCCTTCTATGAACTTCGGGCTTTGCTTGTTCTTCTTTTTCTACTTCCTTTAGATGTAAATTTAAATTGTTTGCGATTTCTCTTGTTTCTTGAGGTAGGCCTGCACTGCTATAATTTCCCTCCTAGAACCACTTTTGCTGTGTCCCATAGAGTTTGATTTGTCATATTTCTGTTTTCATTTTTCCTTAGGCATTTGATTTCACCTTTGATATCTTCTATGACCAGTAGTTGTTCAGTAACATGTTGTTTAATTCTTATGTATTTGTAGTTTTTCTAGTTTTTTTTTTCTTGTAATTGATTTCATACCATTATGGCTGGAAAAGATGCATGATATGCTCTCAGTCTCCTTGAATTTCCTGAGATTTTTTTGTGTGTTCTAACATGTGATCTATCCTAGAGAATATTCCACATGTACTTGAGAAGAATGTATGTTCTGATGCTTTTTGATGTAATGTTCT
Organism: Zalophus californianus; assembly: GCF_009762305.2. Lineage (NCBI taxonomy): Eukaryota > Metazoa > Chordata > Mammalia > Carnivora > Otariidae > Zalophus > Zalophus californianus. Next base: position 139,728,357 of record NC_045598.1, on the reverse strand, counting down.
GTATGTATCTATTAAGCCCATCTGGTCTAATGTGTCATTTAAGGCCAATGTCCTTTACTGATTTTCTGTCTGAATGATCTATTCATTGATATAAATGGGGTGTTAAAATCTCCTGCTATTATTGTATTTCTGTTAATTTTTCCCTTTAGGTCTGTTAATATTTGCTTTATATATATTGGTGCTCCTATATTATGCATATATATTTATAAATTTAGTCCATTTACATTTAAAGTTATTATTTATAGGTATATGCTTACTGCCATTTTGTAAACTGTTTTCTGGCTGTTTTTGTTCCTCTCTTTTCTTTCCCTCTTTCCTATAGCTTCATAACTTTCTTTAGTGTTATGTTTAGTTTCTTTTCTCATTAAGGTTTTGCTTTGTGGTTACCATGAGGTTCACATATATCACCCTAGAGGTATATGATAGTCTTTGATAGCAATTTAAAGTTGAACACATTCCAAAACTCTACATTTCTACTCCTCCTTCATGTTTTATGTTTTTGATATCACTTTTTACATCTTTTTATTCTATATATCCCAAACTAATTATTGTAGTTTTAGTTAATCTTCCTTCGTTTTTTAATCTTTCTTTTTTGTGGAGAAGAGTTATCCAGTTCTCAGATCTTTTTCAAAGGGAAATGATTCATATGTAGCTGTAGATTTGGTGCATTCTTGGAAGGAAGTGAGTTCAGGATTTCCTATGCTACCCTTCTACCCCCCCCATTTATTTACTCTTATATGTGCATGGGCATATATATCCTTACAGTTTTCAGTAAATATATATATATGTATTCACAGATAAGTATCATATTCTTAGAAGTAAAGATGATATGTACATACAAAGCCTTTGTTGTATAGATATGCAATTATTTTCTTAGTATATTTCTGTAAGAGGAAGTTATGGTTTATAGTTTAATTATAAAAAGAAAAGCTTTCATTAATTTCAAATATTTCATTAACTGTGATTCAAACTTCATCAGGGACATGGAAAGAATTACGGGAACAAATTCTCTTAAGTAAATTTATGACAGAATCATCAAAGGATAGAGTTTAATATATCTTAAGAGAGGTACAGAGGGCTTATGCTATTCAAAACATTGTAAGATTGACAAGGTCCCTTGCACACTTGTCAGTCCAACCATTTTATTTTGTGAATAAAAAAAAAAAACTCAGAAAGAATGACAGACTTCTTCAAAGTTAGTTAAGCAAGTTCTTATTACACAAAATGTAGACCAGTATCAACATCACCTAAGATTTTAATGTAGGAAATTCGCAATCTTAGTCCTTACCCCAGAATTACCAAAAGAGAATGTAGTTTAACAAAACTCCCACACGATTTATAATGCACTTAAAAACTGAGAAGCACTGAAGTAAGCAGTAACAAATTTGACCTAAAAATCAGTTCTCCTGACTCTTTGTCCGATTCCTCCACCTCATTACACCATACTCTCTAGCAAGAGGATGAACTTCTAATTATAACAACAGGAAGATAAGTTTTCCTTATTCTATTTGTGTATTTCCTCATCTAAGTTATATTTGTACATACATATATGCATATCCTGCAGAGACATCAAAAGACTTCTGCCAAGTTTTGTTTCCTTCTTTCAGTCTTTGGCCATTTCATAAAAAGATGATGTTGATATTCTGAAGTTATTAAACACAAGAAGAATCATCAACAGACACAGCAGTGATCTGTAATAATGATGAGGATGACGGTGGTAATAAAGCTGTCTGTACTCTGTATGACAAAGTGTCACATAAATTCATGAAGTTTCATATAGAGTTTGAGAAGAACTGAAAATGCTGTGTTAATAGCCCCATACTGTCCTTAAATGAGTGTGTAACTTTTCCTCTGACCTCAATAGCATGTCATTGGAAGAAAAAGTGCATTTGAAATGCACTTGGTATCAAGAACACCAGAGCTTCTCGGACAGTGAGTCTCTGCAGTAATGCAGATGGGAGGAAGCTGCCACAGGTTAAACCAATTACCCTACACTAAGCTTAATTGAGGAATAATTTATAGAAGGCAAGAAATGTTAATTGAACAATGAATCACTTAGACTGAAGGATAAAATACATGTGGATTGATCACTAGAAACCAAACAAAAGATTGAAAAGAGCTTAGGAGGACTTGAGTACGTTGAAACTAAAGCCACTAAATAAAGAACTTCATGACAGAACTATCAAACATTGGAGCAAGAAACTGAAAGAGGGTTGTCAAATCCCAGTGCATGGCCTGAATGTAATAGGTATTTGTGTTTATGCACAATTATTTCATGAAAGTAGGGTATTGCACTAAGAGAAATCTAGAGTATTTTTTAACAATGTTTTTTAAATACCTTTTCCCCTTATGCATGTTACCTGCAAGAAATTAATACAGCTGTCATTTCAATGGTTGATATGTATTAGTGTGGTGGGCATTACCTAATTTCCTACAAGACTCAAGAAGCTGTTCAAGCTAGATTTAAGGGGATGGTTGATGAGAGAGAGGTCAACAGAAATTGGTACAGAATTAAACACAAATCTAGTGCAATGCCAGAAAGTATTTCTGGTCAAATGGTTTTAATGCAATTATGCCAAACTAAAATGTGTGGCATTAGGAAAAGGAAAGTGAAGAGCAAAACAATTAACTTAGGATCTGCCATCATACCTGTATGTCATTGAAAATATAATTGTATTTACTTAAGAAAAATCTTTATTATTTTTTGAAGTAGATAATTATTCAGAAACTGATATTTTTGTTCATTTTTAAAGGAATATGGTGTTATTTGGTCACCATCTTCTAGTTCTCTAACTCTGTAAGTTCTACAGTTCCTGGTAAAATAACCTGACAGCCTTACACCTGTCTTTAGTTGATGTTAAAATGGAAGATTTCTTGAACCTTGTATTTCCCCTGGGAGACAAAAACAGAGTAGTAGAAATAGCTTCACAGTCAGACAAAATTCTGGCTCTGCCCCTTCTTAGCTACTAACCACAAGCAATACTACCTCCAATTTTCAGCTTCCTCAGCCCCTTTGCATCTCAGATTATCCTTCATCAGTCTGTTGTGGAGATTAAATGGAGTAATAAAAGTAGACTATTTCACACAGTGCCTGGCACATAAAAGGAAAAAAAAATAGCTGGGAGCTCTTTTCTCCCTTCCCATCTGTGACGGAAGATTTCTTCAAACAAAAATCAGAACTGGCTAAACAGGGAAAACAATAACATTCTCCATTTTGAATACTTTACTACTATAAATTATTGAGAATACATCACTATTACCACCTAGCTAACTCTTCTTGAACAGAAAGGGACATATGTACTCTCATTAAAAATCAAAAAAAGTCAAAAAAGAAAATCCAGAGGAAAAAAATTCCAAAAGAAACAAAAGTCAAAAGCACAGAAAATGTAATTTTTAATTGTGTGGTTTCTTAAATTTCAGAGTTTGGTCTTCCCCACACCCCACTCTACTGTATTTTTGAATAAGGTTGGCCTCAATTTAGTGACTGTTCTTACTCTGGGATGTGATGACCTTATTTTTATGGAAAATTGCCTTGAATTTTCTTAAGGTAACAGCAATTCTAGTGTAAACACACACTGTAATTTGTTTTGGCTTTTGTTTTGCCAGGAGAGGTTGTGCATGCTTTCAGAAAGCATCTTTCCTTTTCATTGCTTGTTTTTCCTAAGAGATCAGACTGGCAGTGTTATTTTATGTGTACTTTATGCTTTGTGATTTTTCTGTGATTGACTTCTTGCACTTAAAGCTAAAGGGATTTACTGATGTTAACTGAGGTTGTTTCCTTCCCATGAAAGCTCAGGCTTTAACTAGGCAAATCTCAGATTGATAAGGATGCTTCACATTTTACACTGCATCAGGATATGCACAGGACTTTACAGCAAGAGTTTCAGAAAACAGCCAGGAAAAGTTAAATAAATACACATTTGTTAACATCATTCTTCAGCTTGCTCCATATTTCCAGAGTTTGTTGAGAATATACTTCTTGATCCCAATGAGCATAATGAATTGGCTAATTTACCTTGTGCCATTATTGCCTCATTCTAACATGAAAGATCTAAACAAATGAGAAAATGACTTAATAAATATGAAAACTTTCATCCAATATAAAATGTCTTTAATATGTATTAACCAGCCTCCAAAATGGCCCCCAATAATCCCTGTCTCCTGGTATTCGTGTCCTTTTGTGATGCCCTCCCACAATAAGTAGGACTGGCTTGTTTAAACTACTGGATATTATGGAAATGATTTTGTGTGACTTCCAAGGTTAAATGATAAAATATATTAAAGCTTATGCCTTGATCTCTTTGAGATCATGTGTTCTACAAGAAGCCAGCTTCTATGACATGAGCACACACAAGCAGTCCTAAGAAGAGATCCAGAAATCTTAACTGTAACCTCATGAGACTGAGCTAGAATTCACCCAGCTACACCAACCCCAAATTCATGACCCATAGAAACTGTCCAAGATAATAAATCTCTATAATTGGCTTAAGCCAGTAAATTTTGGAGCAACGTGTTATGTGACAATAGTTAAATAGAAAATGGTGATTCATTCATTCATTGGTTCATCCAGTGTTTACAGATTGTCTCATACCAGGCACCATATTGGAAGATGGGATACAAAGACAAAGAAGCATGCAATTCACTGACCAAAAAAATAAATAAATAAAACTAAAAAATTCTTTTTTTAGCATACTGTGTTATAATGACTCTGACTGTAGAAGTTTCATTGCTGTAATTCTTTAATCTATGATTATGTAGCATTTATAAAATTCTTGGGCAAATAGGAAGTAGAAAGAAATATATTTCCCTCAGGAATCTGTATAAATGCATTGTGATTATTCCTTTTCTTTCAAAATGAATCCAAGCTAACTAATTAATTTGATCAAAAACATGTCTCATGACCAAAGTCAAATGTCCAATCCTTGACCAGAGGGTTTTCCATTCCATGGCCCAAACCAAGACTCCTTCCTTAGCTTACCTCTTCACCAGAGAGAAAGGCCAAGAGAAGATATAACAATTAGTTAGCAGGAAAAGGAAAACTAAATGCAAACAAACAAATAAAACAGAGAACAAAGAAAGCTATCATTATGTAAATGATGCATGTCTTGCTGAATTTTGAAACCATCTATAACAAGTTAAAATAGTTATATAAACCTGAGTTTCAAGAATTACAAAGGATTATACAGAAAGACACCATGCTGATCGTTGGTCTAAATAATGCATTTCAGAGCTATAGCAAAAGTTGCAGATAAAGTAACTTACTATTAGTCACAGAATTAGTTAATTCAGAAAGCAGAAATATAACACAGAATTTCAATGCAGATTATTTTCCAAACTCTTTAAGTGGCATCTTTGGCAGCTTATGAATCACAAGTAACAGAAATGTGTCTGAACTCACTACTCTAAATTCTAATTTATGTTGATACCATAGACTTCCTGTTGTTCCCTTTGTAGAAACGTCAAATGTCTATTTCATACGCAATATACAAAAAAGTAAAATAATTTTTCTTGTCTCACAAAAAAAGATAATCTTGTAAATTTGACAATGTCACTTCAGAAAGCTGTATATTCCTTCAAAATTACACTTTAGGGAGCATAAAGAATAGAGATCTTGCCACAGGGCAATAAGGCCCTAAAGTATAACTTTTCAAACAGCAGTTGTTCCCACATTTAGAGTCAAGAAAATAAGATCTGTCAATTACCATATGGTTTCACTTATTTGTGGAACATGAGGAATAGCATGGAGGACATTAGGAGAAGGAAGGGAAAAATGAAGGGCGCGGAAATCGGAGGGAGAGATGAACCATGAGAGACTATGGACCTATGGACTCTGAGAAACAAACTGAGGGTTCTAGAGGGGACGGGGTGGGGGGATGGATTAGCCCAGGGATGGGTATTAAGGAGGGCACATACTGCATGGAGCACTGGGTGTCATATGAAAACAATGAATTGTGGATCACCACATCAAAAACTCATGATGTATTGTATGGTGACTAACATAACATAATAAAATTAAATTTAAAAAAAAGAAAACAAAATCTGTAAAGCTGCTAAAAATGAGGTGCTGGAACTGGGTGTGCTTTGATATTCAAAACTTCTTTAAAGGAAAAAACTGACAGAGTCTGACAATAGCATCTCTCAGAGTCTTTGACTGATATTGCTAGGAAGGTAAGAACACAAAGCCTCCAGTAGCCAGGTTTCATACACTCGTTTCATAATGAAATTTTATGCCACAGCATAGTGTCAAAGTGAATGGCATGATGTTCATGATTGTTTTATTCTTAGTACTATTTATAGTTTCTTAGGTTTAAAATTAATATTCAAGGGGCGCCTGGGTGGCTCAGTCATTAAGCGTCTGCCTTCGGCTCAGGTCCTGCATCAGGCTCTCTGCTCGGCAGGAAGCCAGCTTCTCCCTCTCCCACTCCCCCTGCTTGTGTTCCCTTTCTCGCTGTGTGTCTCTCTCTGTCGAATAAACAAATAAAATCTTTAAAAATAATAAAAAATAAAAAATAAAATTAATATTCAAGATATTAAAGAAAAATATGGAAACATTGTTTACTCATAATTTCAATGTACAAATAGTGTTATTCCATTTATTAATCTAATAAAAAATAATAATCTTCACCTTTTCTTTAACTCAAACAAACTAAACTTCCCTCAAAGAAGTTTTATTTATAGCCTAATTATAATTCATTTAAGTCTACTTAAAATTTAATAATTTTACTTTATTTTTATATTCTTCAAATATATGACTTAACAAGCAAAACTTTTCCAAGTGCTTAAAAATAACTTTTGAGAATCTAGTAAATTAAACTTACACAGTTACTCAAATTATTTTGATTATCTCAGTATAGTTTAGGATCTTGGCCAAACTCATTTACATATTTTATACTGAAATCACAAATCTAAAATCAGTTGTATATTTTTAAACTGTAAATTTTAATCTAATAAAATCTCCAACACTCTAATATGTTAAGTTCTCTTAAATGTTATAAACATTTAAAATGCCAGTTATAGGAGGGGCAAAAAGATGGTGGAAGAGTAGGGGACCCTATTCCAACCAGTCCCCAGAATTGTGCTGGATATCTACAGGACCACTCTGAACACCCACGAAATCAGCCTGAGATGTAAGAAGATAGACCTGGATTTCTACAAACAGAATATCGCAAACAGTTGGTTTCGAGATAGGAAGCAGGGAGCCATGATTCCGCGGGCAGATATCGGAGGATAAATGGAAGGAGAGGGAGCCGAGCCATAGGGATCATACACTACCGGTGATCAAGTGTCTCTCATACTGGGGACTGAGCACAGACTAGCAGATCACTAGCAACAGCGATGAGGAAAGGACTTTAGGGCAGCCCCCCAGAGAAACCCGGAGAGGGGCCCCATGTATGAACTGGGGGCAGTTGGCGGTTTTAGAAGCACAAAGGGCAGAGACATGCCCCGACCTGGAGGCAAAGACTGGGAGTACTGCTGAGGGGTGCACAACCCAGGATGCTGCAGTTTATAGCAGCATAGACAGAAACAGACAGAAACATCTTCCATGCCAATGGACCTCAAAAGAAAGCCAGGGTAGCAATTCTTATATCAGACAATTTATATTTGAAGCTAAAGACTGTAGCTGAAGACACAGAAGGACACTATATCATTCTTAAAGGGTCTATCCAACAAGAAAATCTAACAATTGTAAATATCTATGCCCCCAACATGGGAGCAGCCATCTACATAAGCCAACTGTTAACCAAAATAAAGAGTCATATTGATAACAATACATTAATTGTACGAGACCTCAATACTACACTCTCAGCAACAGACAGCTCATCTAAGCAGAAAATCAACAAAGAAACAATACCTTTGAATGATACACTGGACCAGATGGACCTCATAGATATATACAGAACATTCCACCCTAAACAACAGAATATGCATTCTTCTCAAGCGCATATGGAACTTTCTCCAGAATAGACCACATACTGGGCCACAAATCAGGTCTCAACCAATACCAAAAGATTGAGATTATTCCCTGCATATTCTCAGACCATAATGCTTTAAAACTGGAACTCAATCACAAGAAAAAATTTGGAAGAAATTCAAACACGTGGAATCTAAAGACCACTCTGCTCAATAATGTTTGGGTCAACGAGAAAATCAAAGAAGAACTTAAACAATTCATAGAAACCAATGAGAATGAAAACACATCAGTCCAAAACCTATGGGATACTACAAAGGCGGTCCTAAGGGGGAAATACATAGCCATCCAAGCCTCACTCAAAAAAATAGAAAAATCACAAATTCACCAACTAACTCTACACCTTAAAAAACTGGAGAAAAAGCAACAAACGATGCCTAAGCCACACATGAGAAGAGAAATAATTAAGATTAGAGCAGAGATCAATGAATTAGAAACCAGAAACACAGTAGATCAGATCAAAGAAACTAGAAGCTGGTTCTTTGAAAGAATTAATAAGACTGATAAACCACCAGCCAGACTTATCCAAAAGAAAAGACAAAGGATCCAAATTATTAAAATTATGAACAAAAGGGGAGAGATCACGACTAACACCAAGGAAATAGAAACAATTATTAGAAATTATTATCAACAACTACATGTCAATAAATTAAGCAACCTGGAAGAAATGGATGCCTTCCTGGAATCCTATAAACTCCCACGTCTGAAACAGGAAGAAACTGACAACCTGAATAGGCCAATAACCAGTAAGGAGATTGAAGCAGTGATCAAAAACCTGCCAAAAACATCGAGGTGCACGTACCCCTTCGGATCACTACATTTGTAGGGGGGGAAATCGGTGGGGTAGACAAACCATGAGAGGCTATGGACTCTGAGAAACAAACTGAGGGTTCTAGAGGGGAGGGGGCTGGGGGGATGGGTTAGCCTAGTGATGGGTATTAAAGAAGGCACGTATTGAATGGAGCACTGGGTGTTATATGCAAACAATGAATCATGGAACACTACACCAAAAACTAATGATGTAATGTATGGTGATTAACATAACATAATAAAATTTAAAAAAATTAAAATTAAAAAATTAAAAAAAGAGAAAGAAAAAAAACCTCCCAAAGAACAAGAGTCCAGGGCCTGATGGATTCCCTGGGGAATTCTACCAAACATTCAGGGAAGAAATAATACCTATTCTACTGAAGCTGTTTCAAAAAATAGAAACAGAAGGAAAGCTTCCAGACTCATTCTAGGAGGCCAACATTACTTTAATCCCCAAACCAGGCAAAGACCTCATCAAAAAGGAGAATTTCAGACTGATATCCCTGATGAATATGGATTCCAAAATCCTCAACAAAATCCTAGCTAATAGGATCCAACAATACATTAAAAGGATCATCCACCACAACCAAGTAGGATTTATCCCCAGGATGCAAGAGTGCTTCAACATTCACAAATCAATCAATGTGATAGAACACATTAATAAGAGGAGAGAGAAGAACCATATGGTCCTCTCAATTGATGCAAAAAAGCATTTGACAAAATACAGCGTCCTTTCCTGATTAAAACTCTACAGAGTATAGGGATAGAGGGAACATTCCTCACGTTCATAAAATTCATCTATGAAAATCCCACAGCAAATTCATCCTCAATGGGGAAAAGCTGAGAGCCTTTCCCTTAAGATGAGGAACACGTCAAGGATGCCCACTCTTGCCACTATTGTTCTACATAGTACTAGAAGTCCTAGCAACAGCAATCAGACAACAAAAAGAAATAAAAGGTATTCAAATTGGCCAAGAAGAAGTCAAGCTCCTTCTTTTCACAGATGACATGATACTTTATGTGGAAAACCCAAAAGACTCCACCTCCAAATTACCAGAACTCATACAGCAATTCAGTAATGTGGCAGGATACAAAATCAATGCACAACAATCAGTTGCTTTCTTATACACTAACAATGCAACTGTAGAAAGAGAAATTAGAGAAATGATTCCATTTACAATAGCACCAAAAACCATAAGATACCTCAGAATAAACCTAACCAAAGAGGTAAAGGATCTATACTCCAGGAACTACAGAACACTCATGAAAGTAATTGAAGCAGACACAAAAATATGGAAAAACATTCCATGCTCATGGATCAGAAGAATAAACATTGTTAAAATGTCTATGCTACCCAGAGCAATCTATACCTTCAATGCCATCCCTATCAAAATTCCAATGACATTTTTCAAAGTGCTGAAACAAACAATCCTAATATTTGTATGGGATCAGAAAAGACCCCAAATCACCAAGGAAATGTTGAAAAATAAAAACAAAGCTGGGGGCATCATGTTGCCCGATTTCAAGCTATATTACAAAGCAGTGATCACCAAGACAGCATGGTACTGGCATGAAAATAGACATATAGACCAACGGAACAGAATAGAGAAGCCAGATGGGGACCCTTAACTCTATGGTCAAATAATCTTCCACAAAGCAGGAAAAAATATGCATTGGGAAAAAGACAGTCTCTTCAAAAAACGGTGCAGGGAAAATTGGACAGTTCTATAAAGAAGAATGAAACTTGACCATTCTCTTACACCATACAAAAAGATAAACTCAAAATGGATGAAAGACCTCAGTGTGAGACAGGAACCCATTAAATCCTAGAGGAGAATGTAGGCAGTAACCTCTTTGACATCGGCCACGGCAACTTCTTTCAAGTTACATCTCCAAAGGCTAGTGAAACAAAAGCAAAAATGAACTTTTGGGATTTCATCAAGATAAAAAGCTTCTGCACAGCAAAGGAAACAGTCAACAAAACAAAGAGGCAACCCACAGAATGGGAGAAGATATTTGCAAATGACACTACAGATAAAGGGCTGGTATCCAAGATCTACAAAGAACTTCTCAAACTCAACACCCAAAAAACAAATAAGTCAAAAAATGGGCAGAAGACATGAACAGACACTTCTCCGAAGAAGACATACAAATGGCTAACAGACACATGAAAAAATGTTCATCATCTTTTGCCATCAGGAAAATTCAAATCAAAATCACATTGAGATACCACCTTACACCGGTTAGAATGGCAAAAATTGACAAGGCAAGAAACAACAAGTGTTGGAGAGGTTGTGGAGAAAGGGGAACCCTCTTACACTGTTGGTGGGAATGTAAGTTGGTACAGCCACTTTGGAAAACAGTGCGGAGGTTCCTCAAAAAATTAACAGAGCTACCCTATGACCCAGCATTTGCACTTCTGGGTATTCAACCCAATGACATAGATGTAGTGAAAATAAGGGCCATATGCACCCAATGTTCATAGCAGCGATGTCCACAACAGCCAACTGTGGAAAGAGCCAAGATGCCCTTCAGCAGATGAATGGATAAAGAAGATGTGGTCCATATATACAATGGAATATTACTCAGCCATCAGAAAGGATGAATACCCAACTTTTACAGTAACATGGATGGGACTGGAGGAGATTATGCTAAGTGAAATAAGTCAAGCAGAGAAAGTCAATTATCATATGGTTTCACTTATTTGTGGAACATAAGGAATGCATGGAGGACATTAGGAGAAGGAAGGGAAAAATGAAGGGGGGGAAATCGGAGGGAGAGATGAACCATGAGAGACTATGGACTCTGAGAACAAACTGAGGGTTTTAGAGGGGAGGAGGATGGGGGGATGGGTGAGTCCGGTGATGGGTATTAAGGAAGGCGTGTACTGCATGGAGCACTGGGTGTTATATGAAAACAATGAATCGTGGATCACTACATCAAAAACTAATGATGTATTGTATGGTGACTAACATAACATAATAAAATAAAATTTAAAAACATAAATAAAACAAAATGCCAATTATAGATATTACTCTTAAACCTAACACCAAAGTGTGAATACCTTAGGTTTAATTTATTTTGTCATTTCTATTTTCAATCTAACCTTTCCATACTGAAAAGATACCCAATTAGGAAACATTTTGATAATCTCAGATGGGTTGGTTGCCATCTCAATAAGCTGGGGTACTTATTATCCATTGAAGTGGCAGGATATTGGGAGGAAGGAGGTACATATTGTACTGAGAGATACAATGAGGGATAGAGGGATACACCGAGGGATACATTGAGCCATTTTTCATATTCACTTTGTTAACTAAGGATTGAAAGTCCATACTTTTCAGATAGGATTTTACCTTTCATGAGTTAAGAGTTAAAATTTTATAATTCAATAATGTCCTTCACTATATGAATATCTATGTACTGCTAATATTGTCACTGTATGAATATCTATGTACTGCTAATATTGCAAATAACTAAGTCTTTACTGACTTTCTGAGTTTCTTATTTTCTCATTTATCTTCATTCTTCATATTTACAATTAAGGTTATGTTAATGGCATTCAATTGTATTTTCCATCTGTTTCATAACTTTGGTGATATACAACTCTGATGTCATCAAATGAAATGTGGAAGAAAGGTTTATAAAAGAATCAATACAGAAGTGCAGAAAACAATTATACAACTATAGGATTTTTGGTAGGTTTAATACTATCATTGGGCCTCACTTCCTGGAATGGTTGAGCAGAGCTGGATGCTTACAAAACAATTTGCCACAATTAGATCTCTCAGAATGATGACATGTTGTTTCATACATTCTTCACATCATTCTTTTTGACTGGTTAGAATATATTTCCTCATCTACATTTTTATAATTATTATAAACAAAGGTATTTATTAAGCTTGTGAATTTAACCTTAAACGGAATCTTGATAAAGTTGAATACTGTCTCAGTGGTAAGAACAGAAAATTGGAAATTAAATTATACATTATAGAAAGGTTTTATTTCTGGTGCCATTTCAACGACAAGTAACAATTTCTTAAAAGAGATTGTCCTGGTAAGAATGTTATCCTGAGAAATAGGACACGTTACCAACAGAGCACTCAACAGATCTATGTACTTTTGTCTCATATTAGTTTGTTGGGACTGCCATAATAGAGTACCACAAACTAAGAACTTAAAGAGCAGAAATCTTCTCATACTTCTGAAGACCAGAAGTCTGAGATCAAGTTGCCAGCAGGGTCATGCTCCCTCTGAAAGCACTACGGAAGGATATTCCAGGTCTCTCTCCCAGCTTGTGGTAGTTCCTTGGCTATGGCAGCATAACTCCAATGGAATTCTCCCTGCGTGCTTGTCTGTCTCTGGGTCCAACTTTCCCTTTTCATAAGAACACTAATCATCCTGGATTGGGGCCCATCCTTAAAGACCTCATCTTCACTAATTATATCAACCTTATCCCAAATAAGGTCACATTCTGAGGTACTGGGAGTTAGGACTTCAACATGTGAACTTCGGGGGGACAAAATACAAATCTAACAGCAGAAGGACCTCACAGCTATTTGAGACTGAATGGGAGGGAGCAAGGGACAAGTCGTCATTACTCTGGGAGTGTAGTGGCTTAAAACCTTAAATTTAAATGTCTTTTCTGGTGGTGAAAGATCTAATGCAGGGGTGCCGGAGATGCTATTAAGTAACAAGTGACTGACTTCCATGTGAGCAGATATTTAAGAAAGCCATAATTCAAAATACTTTTTCCATAAATGAAGAAAATGTTTTCATATTATATTATTGTTATTTTGTTATTATTTTTCATATATTATTATTATATTATTATTAATTATTCTATATTCATATTTAGAAAGTTTAAGGAGATAGAAAATTTTTCTGAGGATAACCTTATACCTCCAATTCTTCAGTCCTGTCCCAAAACACCTTAAGACCCCTAGAGAAAGAGATTTGTCTACCCTTTTGGCTTATGTAGATCTGGAAGTAGGTAAACGTGGTCACACTAAGAAGAAGAACTATAATTACCTACCATTTGATCTAATAAAGCAGATTACCAAATAACAGAAATTAAACTAAGATCCCTCAGATTTCCAGAAGAAGATCTTTATCTAAAGTTTAAATACCATGATTTGGCAAAAACTGAATTCTGTCATTATATTTTTACCTTATTTTTGTTCTATGATCTATTTTGTCCTGCTAAATCCAGAAAACTAAAAGACATAATACATTTGGATTCAATAGAGTTAAAACATCTGATTCAACCCTCAACCTAAATACTAGAGTTGCCTGTTCTACCCATTGTCCCTCAAACATGTTTTTTACACATTTGTCATAGTTTAAGTTGACAAGTTTAGCCTTGCTCTATTCAGACCCATTGCATATATTACTATCAAGGCCTCCATCCTCCACTGGGGCAGCTGGGTGGCTCAATCAGTTAAGCATCTGCCTTCGGCTCAGTTCATGACCCCAGGGGCCTGGGATGGAGCCTTGAATCGGGCTCCCTGCTCAGCGGGGAGTCTGCTTCTCCCTCTGCCCCTCCCCCTTGTTCATGTTCCTTCTTCCTCTCTCAAATAAATAATCTTTTTAAAAAAATGCCTCCATCATGTCAATAATTTATTCTAGGAAACTCATGAAAGATGAAGAGTAAATTAGAATTGTTATAACATTAGACTCTCCTGTCCAGCAGTAAAATCTCTAGCATCTAATGGATTGGTAAGAGTTCAATTACTCATGTACTGGAAGAAGAATTAATATTGTTAAAATGTCCATACTACCTAAAGCAATCTACAGATTCAATGCAATCCCTATCAAAATCCAAAGGCATTTTTCACAGAACTAGAACAAATTATTCTAAATTTGTATGGAACCACAAAGGACCCTGAATAGTCAAAACAGTCCTGAGAAAGAACAGAGCTGGAGGTATCACACTCTCTGCTTATAAACGGTACTATAGTCATAGCAACCGAAACAGTATGGAATTGGCATAAAAACAGACACACAGAGCAACAGAACAGAATAAAGAATGTAGAAATAATAAATACTTATGTGGTCAGTTAAGCTATAACAAATGAGGTAAGAATAGATAATGGAGAAAGGACAGTCTCTTCAATAAATTGTGCTGGGAAAACTGGACAGTCACATGCAAAAGAATGAAATCAGACCACTATCTTATATCATACACAAAAACCAACTCAAAATGGATTAAAGACTTGAATGTAAAACCTGAAACCATAAAATTCCTAGAACAAAATAGGCAGTAAGCTCCTTGACACCAGTCTCAGTGATGGTTTTTTGGATCTGTCTCTCCAAGCAAGACAAACAAAAGCAAAAGTTTAAAAAAAAAAATGACTACATCAAACTAAAAAGCTTCTGCACAGCAAAGGAAACCAACAAAAAGAAAAGACAACCTACTGAATGGGAGAAAGTATTTGCACATTTTTTATCTAATAAGGGGTTAATATCCAAAATATATAAAGAACTCTTATTGGTCAAAACAAACAAACAAACATCCCAATTAAAACACTGGCAGAAGATCTGAATAGACAATTTTCCAAAGAAGACATACAGATGAGCAAAAGGCACATGAAAAGATGCTCAACATCACTAATCATCAGGGAAATGAAAATCTAAACCACAATGAGATGTCACTTCACATCGGTTAGAATGGATAAGAAATAATAAGTGTTGGAGAGGGAGCCCTTATACAATGTTAGTGGGAATGTAAATGGTGTAGACACTATGGGAAACAATATGGACCTTCCTAAAAAAATTAAAAATAAAACTACCATATGATCCAGATATTCAACTTTGGTGTATTTATCAAAAGAACATGAAAAATATTAATTTGAGGAGACATACACACCCCTATACCCCTATATACACTGCAGCATTATTTACAATAGCCAAGATGTGGAAACAACCAAAGCGTCTATATGGATGAATGAATAAAGAAATGTGATACACACACATATACATGCACACAATGGAATACTATTCAACCATAAAAAAGAAGGAAATCTTGCCATTTGTGACAAGATGGATGGATCTTGAGGGAATGGCACCAAGTGAAATAAGTCAGAGAAAGACAAATACTGTACGATTTCACTTATTTATGGTATCTAGCAAAACAAAACTCATAGATAAAGATAACAAATTAGTAGTTATCAGAGGGGAAGGGGCTGGCTGTGAGCAAAACAGGTGATGGGACTCAATTGTGTGTTGATGGATGGTAACTAGATTTATAGTAGTGATCTGTTTTGCAGGGTATACAAATATAGAATTATAAAGTTGTGCCCCTGAAACTTACATAATGTTTTATGCCAATTTTACCTCAATAAAAAAAACTTATCAAAAAATAGTAAAGTTAAAATACTATGAAAAAAAGTATATGCAAAGTAGAAGTTTTACCGAGAGAAACACAATTAAATTTTGCTGGTTTCTAGGTGTGACAACTTTCATGGAACTCATTCTATTTGGTTTTCTTAAACAGTTTTTAAATAATTGAAATGGCTACATTAATAAAGTCTGTATCAAAATTTGAAGAATTTCTAAAGAACTTCTGAAAAACTAAGTGGTATATGTTAACCATCTAGTCTGTATTAAATCTGGTCCTTTTTAAATCTAAAATAAAATGACCTAGGAGCCTATGCTTCTCCCCAGGGTTTCCCATCTTCTCACCTAATTTCACTGATAATGCTTTAGTAAGTGCAATGACCACTCCAAACCTAAAGTACCTGTACAAGTTAGGCTGGTTTGAGGAACTCTGACATACTGAACAATGCAATAGCTATGTCCTCAAAAGAGCAAAGTGGAGCCCTATTTAGAAACAAGTAAAGCTCTTCCAATACCACAAGAATCTTCTTCCCAAGAACTGAGAATATGATCACAACGACTTCAATTTCATTCCTGCCTCTTATTAACAGTTTTTATGACCTTACTGTGTTGGATGTGGCTTAGCTGACACTGCTTTTTGAGTTGGCTTTCCAGTCTTTGGTTTGGATGTCTGCTTTGGCAAACATTAGCTTGCAAGTTGTGTAAGTACATTTAGTACGGATTTAGCTCTTCAGTCCTTTCCCAACCAGTCTGGATCTCTGGGAAAGCCAAGGGTTTGTCTCACCTGCACTGTAAAACCAGGAGACTACCAGAATTTTGGATTTGGGACTGGTGCTCTGCTGCCCCCTACTGGCCCTAGCCATACTTTACATAGAAAAACAGTCTTGTCAAAAGCCAAGAATTTCTCAAGCAACTATTCTTTAAAGAACTCCATCAAAGATCTACAAAGTTGACTAATAAAGAAAAAATGCCTAATATGTACTGAGAACTATTCCTGGCCTTTTGTACATAGTTATGATTTAATTTTTTGACTTTGTGAGGTAATTGTTACAACTCACTAGATAAATTGTTCAAAGGAAGAATTAGAGATTAAATGATGTACCTAATAAATTAAGCATATGTCATGCCTAGGTTTTACTTTTTTTACAGCTCTTTCTGCCTGCTTTGCTCTGACTCAGGACACATGTTCACCAAATTCCTTTGGCTCCAAGTAAATTCTCAAATGCCCAAACTACCATTTTATCATTCTCAGTAACAGGGCTAAAATTCAGGTATCTATGAATCTGGGCAGCAGTTCAAATTATGTTTTTTCCACTGTTCTTAGGATATAGAGCAATGCTACACCAGAAAATAAACATTGGATGTGAAGTTAAAAAGCCTGGGTATAAATTTCAGGGCTGCTCCTTGGGCAAGTCATCTAACCAGCTGGAGTCAGTTTCCTCAAAGCCTAAAAAGGAGAGCACTGCTCTTTCTATCCCAGCAGGGTGGTGTGTGGATCGTACACATAGTATTAAGAACTTAGCTCTACAGAAGGATGTGGACTTCTTACATACCCCATTCTAGATCCCTAATGCATATATGCATAGTGATTTTATTATAAGTATCACAGACTACACATAAGAGAAAGAACATCAATATTTCCTATTGAACATTCTGTTTATATTTTAAAATTCAAACAATTATTACATTATGTTAATATTAATCAATACACAAAAATGTAAACAGTAGGAAAAAAATAATTCTTGATGCAAAAACTTACTCAAATGAACAGATATGAACCTAAACCTTTTTTAACTTTATTATTTGAATTCAAATATAATCCAATTCTCCTTACCAAATAAGTTATAAGAACACTACTGCTGTCACCACTGTTACTACTACTATCATTACAAGGTAGAAAAGGGAAGAAATGATGTTATTAATTTTGCATCCATCTGTATAATTATCACATAGGATGTTTACAAACTTCTTAAAAAATATGATCAGTAACATCAAATTTCTTCCCTCATTTATGCTATTCCCATGATAATTGGTTCACCTTCTTACTTAAATTTTAAAACATCAAATAAGTAATATTATTTCAAAAACAAAAGACCTATAAATTAATCCTTATGACAAACAACTTAATCTATATTACCAAGTGATATTTTTAATAGCCTCATAACCTGCTTTCTGCCTTCCATCTTATTTCTCTCAACCTATTGTACCCAGAGAGACCTATGCAAAATCCAATCTAACCAATTCACTCCTTTTTATTTCCAATCTTATTTTTATTTTTTATTTTTTTGAGAGAGAGGGAAAAAGAGAGTGTGTGCATGGTGTGGGGGGCAGGGGAGAGAGAGAATCTTAAGCAGGCTCCATGCCCAACACAGAGCCTACCACAAGGCTCATTATCATGACCCTGAGATCATGACCTGAGCCGAAATCAAGATTTGACCACTTAACCGACTGAGCCACTTGTGTCCCCCTCTAATTTTATTTTTTAAAGGTTTTTTTTTTTTTTTAGTAATCTCTACACTCAACATGGGGCTCAAGTTCACAACCCCGAGATCAAAAGTCACATGGTCTTCCAACTGAGCCAGCCAGGCGCCCCTCACTCCCTATTTAAAAAACACTTTTAATTTATATCCATCACTTACACGGTAAAGTCAAATCCCCTTTAAGGGACATACAAGTCTTTTCATGATCAAGTTCCTGCTTATCTCTTTAGTGTTCCTTATTCCACTCCCCACCTTATACCTTACAATTCTATCATATAAAACTGATAACATTTCAAGATTATAACATCACAATCTTGTCAACTGCTCATTCCTCTCCATTCCTGAGTTTCTCTACAATCCCCTTCCTCATTTAGAGAAGTTTTATTGGTCTTCAAGAACCAGAATCATCTCTGCAAGAGAACTTTCCAGGAAGACATCCCTAACTTTTCTCACCAATCCTGGCACCACTAGTCACAGTGATAAATTATATTTGATTAACAATAATTCTAGCTCTAGGCTAAACATGTAACACATTAATTATGTAATCCAGACAACCACTGTATAAAGTAGTTAATATTATTATTCCTTTATGTGTAATGAAATAGAAACACAGAAAGGTTAATTAACTTGCCAAAGACCACACAGCTAGTCAGTTACAAAGCTGAGAATCCAAATTCAGTTAGTCTGGCTCCAGAGTCCATTAGCTTTAACATCTCTGCAAATATGATTTCTCATGTACAACATTCTACTGAAATGATCCCCTCAAATATTCATCTCCAACCAAGTTTTACCAGAGGGAAAAAAGATCTGGTCGTTCATATTTCTATCTATAGCACACTACATGTTACAGGGCTCAATATATGTTTGTTGAACATAACCATGCCCTATTTTTTTAAATTATGTCATTTTTTAACTATAGAGCTTTTCAAGGGGAAAATGTACGCTTATGGGAATAAAGAACATAATGTAAATTTTTCTTCTAAATGGACTTGAGATAAATCAGTAAAAGCCATATACATAACAAGGCTATTAAACTTGCACATAATAAAATAAAACACACAGTTTTCTCAAAATTTTTATAAATCCATGCAATAATATGATGAAAAATTTCATGAACACAGAGACTCTAATACACCTTCCCAGGGGAGGCTTGTATTTCCTTGGCTATTTAGAATCAACAGCACAGAATAAACAAATAGATCCCTAAGACTAATGATTAAACATTAAGTCTAACTCTGAACTTCCTAGCAACAAGCAAAACTATGAAATATATGTATCTATGTGTTTCCACTACAATTAGTCTTAATTAAAATCATAATTTTAATAGTAATTTAAATAGTAACCATAATCCCAACATTTTAATAGATATCTATATTTATTTTTAAATTATGTATTAATATATTTCCAACTTACTTGGAGACTCTGAGCAAAAAGAATTCAAATATGTCCTTCCTTCTTAAATACAACAGAAAAAGATGAAATATAATATTATATGTGTACACTTATTTATATAGGCAATGTCTAACTGTACAAATAGGTAGATCTATACATATATATATAAACACAGAATATACCTACTTGAGTATATAATAGATTACAGATTTCTATATTTGTTTGCTTTTGTTCACTTGAAGAAGACATATGTCCAGAGTTATTCCTAATATCCAGCTGTGAATACAAGGTAAACAAGCTCCTTGGATATTGTTCTTATGTTGACTATTTTTAACAATTCCCAATTATTTAGATAGCAAACATACTGTTGATATCTAACAAATAATATTCATATAAGTATTTTAAAATTCTACCATAAATAGTGTAGTTTTCTTCATTGTTAATACACTGTGTTACAGAATTATATTAAGATTTTTAAATTTTTGAGCACTCAGACAAGGCATGCTCATTTGCTACAACTCTGAATACCAGGAAAAAGTAAAACTCCCTTGAATATAATTCTTTCACTGGAATCAGACACTTACCTGTTCATCTATATAATGAGCCCGAGCAAAAGAAGAGTTTCCTCTGATATGCAAACAATTGTTACTACAAGAAAAATAAAAAATAAAAAAGCTAAAGAGAAAGAGTTCATTGTAGAGACCTGAGCAGTTTCTTTTATCTGACCAAGATGGCCTGAATATTCCTCTTAGCTGGACTAAACTTCAGACAAGTTTCCTCTGACTATAAGCCCCTGAACTCCCTTTCCTTATAATATTTATTTTAGCAAACTTAAAACTGTAAATTCTTTCTCAGCTCCTCTGAGATGTAAATATTCTTAGACTCTTGCCAGTTTTACAACCCAAGAATATCTTTCTTAAGGCCCTGAGAGCTGATCCCTAAAAATGTAAACCCCAAGAAAGATGAAGCCCCTTTCAACCAGTCTCTGGGAGGACAGGAGCCTAACTTCCATGAGCAACAAGGTGCTGCTCATGGAAGAAAGAATTATATTCAAGGGAGTTTTACTTTTTCCTGGTATTCATCACATTTTAGATGAAGAAAATTATTATGTTACAAGATAGAACCCCATAATATCAATTATCTTGGTAAAAGCCTTCACATTATACACACCAAAACAGATGAAATATTTAGTCAAGACGATATGGTATTTAAAAGAGAAAAGTCAAAATATGTAATTAATAAGACATGATATTAAGTCAATATAATTATAAACTCTTTTTGACAAAACAAGGTGTTGCTCACGGAAGTTAGGTGTAATCACACTGCCAACCTTCCCCCTAAAGCCCTCTAGTACTTTTCTAGTAGACCCAAGCATGCTTAAAAACTCTCCCACTTTTTCTTCAGTAGAATTCAGGTCAATCTCTCTCTCCTATTGCAAAACTCATGAATAAAGTCTTCTTTGCCTGTTTAAGTTGTCCAGTGCAATTATTTTTGGACATATCAAACACTGTACATACCAGTAAAGCACTTTAATTTTTCTCTCTTCATATCATGCCTTCTAGAGTTAGACACTGTATAGAGTACTTTTTTGAAAAAGTAACTTCTTTGAGCTCCATTACTTAACCAAATTAATTTATAGGAATTTTGGATATAGTACAATTTTGAATATTGTAGGGCAGTCATGTTTAATATGCCTAATACATTATACTCAACATAATCTTTTTGTTTCTTAAATACATATTTTATAAGACAAGCTGATTTCTGTTTCTCGGCCTCACATTCATTTTTTTCTAGCTTGATTCCTCTAAGTAATTTCCCTACTCTAATTTGTTTTGCTGATTTTGAGTAGACTTTTGTGTCAATTTACACAAGGTTTTCCTCCCATCTGCTCTCTCATTCTTAGTTGTTCTGATGTCATAAAATTGTTGCTATTTCTATCATTTTATTGGTGACAATATTAATATAAATTGGGTTGCAAGGTAACAAACTATTTAAACAATTCCCTTAATTGTTCCTTGCCTCCCAGAAAATTAAACCAGGAAAAGCAGTAAATAAAAATAAATACAACTAAGTAAAGTACACCCTATGTTAAGAAGGCTTTAAGTACCATGTAAAACAATAACAAAGTAAATCAGGGTAAGATATCTTGAGAGAGGGAGAGAGAGGTTGATTCACCCACATCAAGGACATTTTTGGCAATGGCGCAACTACTGACATATCCTTCTCCTCATGTGTTCAGTTGGAAGAATGCCGAGCAGTTCATCACATTTTAGATGAAGAAAATTATTATGTTACAAGATAGAACCCCATAATATCAATTATCTATTGGTAAAAGCCTTCACATTATACACACCAAAACAGATGAAATATTTAGTCAAGACGATATGGTATTTAAAAGAGAAAAGTCAAAATATGTAACTAATAAGACATGATATTAAGTCAATATAATTATAAACTCTTTTTGACAAAACAAAGATATCTTAGAAACAAATGAAATCAACATGCAAATAGCAGGGTCCTAAATCACTGAAGAACTGAGTTCTAGAAGAAAAATGTCAAATTAAGAACTGTTCTCTGTTCTTACTTTGATAAGAACTGAATGGTATTAATATTTTCAGGTTTTAAAACTTAACAATCTTTAATTTAAATGACAGAAATAACTTTAGGTTTGGGGTGAATTCTTTCTTTTTTTTCAAACGAACTAGAGATAATTCTCCTTTTGATTATTATTCCCAGGTCTTAGGTATAGTGGTAATTTTTTTCCTGAAATTTAATATATTCATTCATCTTTATGAACAGATGGAGCTAGTTAACATTTCTTTCATTTCTTATATTCTTCAAACCAATTTAATTTAAAAATATCCAAAGAATTCAAATTACATACAGTGAATAATTCTGAAAAGGAGAGTTCTGCTTTATCCTTTTAAAACAAAAAAGAAAGAAAGAAATATAAATTCATAGATATCACTGAAGGGAAAGTACAGAATAAGAGGTTAAGTTAAATAGGAGTCATTGCATATGTGCATGAGCATGTGTGAGAAAAACTGGGAGATTTTTGGAACATATTCACAGTGAAAGTGAACTAACTCAGTCAATGAGGAAAAGGATGCCCAAAAAGAAACCATGACTTTGTTGTTACCATAAAAGCAGGTCACTCAGGAATCATGAGACCCGTTAATAACTGAATTTCAGAGAAATAGTCAGTCACCAATGACCCAGAGACTTGGAGGGCAATTGAATCACCCACAAAGGCAAAAAGTCCTAATGCACAAAGATAGAGAAAAGGAAGGACTGGAAAAGATAGGAAGGCAGACCAAACAGTACCGAAACGACCATGGTAATGGTTGTCTATTGTGCCTCTCCCCTTGACCAACTGGACTCCCTACATCTACTTTACTTTGATAACCTCTCTGAATTTTGGCAATTGATCAAGAAAAAGAATTCTAAAGGCATGTGAATCAAAAATTTATCAAACAACATAGTTTATTGCAAAATTCACTAGGCCAATTAAGTGTCCTATAAGAATTATTCTTTATATATTCTTAAATTCCTCTGATATTCTAAGGTTATTAGTATTATGAAGCAACACTCCTTTTATCAGATTCCTTTAGTCATATGAACCAGATGAAATTTCCTGGAAATTCATATATAAATATCTCTGAGGACACAATAAGGACTAACAACCATGATGCTGCTATGTGCTGGAGAATAAAATTCATGCATTTAATCATATGACCCTTTAGGGAGAGGAAAAACTTGAAAATGTGTGAAAAGACATTTTCTGCTAGTTTTTGTATTTTGCCCACACAGACACTAGTTCAAACTTTTATCAAGAGGATCATAATCTTTTCTTTTGTCACAAAAGAAGCAATGAAAAGAGTAAGACTAAAGCAGTGTATTACCACTTCCCTGAGCTAGATAGGGTCACTCAGCGTCAAAAGTGACAAGAAAAGACACCAAGGCAATATAGCTTATCAGAGTTGATCTTTGGGGTTGATCTCTTTTCCCAAATGAGAAAATCTTGTGAGAGCAATAAAAGAGAAAGTGAGAGGTAGAGTGACACACAAAGTGGAGGAAATCACAGTATTGATTTGAATTTTTTAAAAGTAAATAATCGGTCTGTGATATGAGGTTTAGTAGAAACATAGGGCCAATGGTCTGAAGAGGAAATGCTGCTCAGTGCAAGCTGATCTCACTGTGTGTTTGAGGGAGTGGTTGAGGGAGAATAATGAGAAAAATTACTGAGTGTGAAGAGCCTAGGACCAATGGTATCATGGGACAGTATTCCAAATTATCAAAATGTTGACTTTGGAAAAATGAGGATATGGTAATAGAACTGTTGTAATTTCCAGTTTGAAACTCCATTTAACAAAGTTGTGATATTATATATTTCCAGAAAAATAGGTGAAGACATAGTATTTGTTTGCTACTTACCTATAGCTGTCAACAGAAGTATCACTTCCCCAGGGCAGTCTTTCTTGATAACCTCATCACCCTCCCGGTCTAGGTTAGGTTTTATTTATTTTTTTACTGTACTTTCAAAGAACCATGTTCTTTCCCTTTGTTGTAATTAAATGCTCATTTGTATATTTATTTGATAATAAGTCCTTTTCTAAAGGTTTTATCACCAGAATCTGTACAATGTAGGGACTGAATAAATGATGTTTAACTTTATGAACAATGAAAAATGATTATTGCTGAATTGAAAGAGGTTGCTTTCTTTTCTATCAGGACACATTTTTTTTCTTCAGAATTCTGGGCTGATGGTGGATGCATGAGTTTATTTTAAGACACATGTTACTACATATTTTCTTTCATATATATAGCATATATTATATTTTAGAAGGAAGTTTTCTATTCTCATTAATATGGCTGGCTAGGTATTGGAACTTACCTTCTGTTGTGAGACAATTCTGTTTTATCTGCATGTCTTCTGAACCGAGGGCACCGACAGGTTTTGTCAGTTGTGTTTGAAATGCAGACATCTTTGGAAGCAAGAGACATGTGTTTCTCTAGGTTAGAGGGAAGATTTTTTATTTTTCCCTGACCAGGAATATAAAGACAGTAATTCTCTATGGGCAAAACTGGACAGGTTTTAAAATCTTTAAAAGATTAAGAATTTCTTAATTTTAAGGTTCCTTAGTTATGACAAAGACTCTTATATATGTGACAAAGACTCTTACCTTGGCCTGCCTCTGCATTATCCCATGGAACTTGGGAGAGTAAGAGTAACCAATGTGGATGTGAGCTAATGTTGTTTGTTATGGCATAAATAATAAACTAAGCCCATTTGGACTTGTCTCCTTCCCAGGGTGTCTTGCAGAAGTAAATGCCAATGTTCTTTGGAAGAAGGTCCACTGATCCTAGACCTGAGAGAATTTCTACAAATAACTGGCTTAGGAAAAAGAATAGCTGACCATGAGTGAGAATCAAAAATAAAATAAAAACACTAGAAAGAGGAAATGATCTGCAAAAACTTCAGCTGTTGGAGCTGTCAGCATATATTATTGAATTATAATACTTAGTATGTTTGAAAGAAGACAAGCTTGAAAATTGAAAATATCTTCAGAGTACAGGAAGCTATAAAAAAGGACCAACAGATTTGAAAAATAACCAAAAAGAATATCTGAGAATAAAAGATAGAACAATTGAAAATAAAATTGAATGACTTAATGGATGCATTTAGCCATTAATTGGATGAGCATTAGGAAAATTAGTGGACTACAAGATTGACGAGAAGAAATTCTCTAGAATATACAACAGAGGTAATAAGAGAAGGAAACCATAAAAGAGAGAAAAGCCATGGAATATTAACATAAGAAAGTTCAACATATGTCTAATTGGAGTTCCAGAAAGAGAGGAAAGAGAAAAATGGAATGTAAACAATATTGGAATAAATAATGCTTGAGATATTTTTGGAAATAAAGACACCGATCTGCAGATTTTAGGAGTAACAATTAGAGTGACAACTTCTAAGTATTAACAGTAGAAATAGCAGAAGTCAAAGAACATATATGTTCAAGGTGCTAAAAGAAAATAAGGGCTAATCTAAAATTCTATACTAAGTGAAAGTAAATGTCTAGAATTAGTGTAAAAAAAAGACATCTTAAAGAGACAAAATCAGCAAAAATGTTCCCACCAGTAGATCTTCATTAAAGGACAATCTGAAAGATATATTTCAGGCAGAAGTGATAGCAAGGACATGGTGAGAAGGGATGAGTAATGAAAGAAGTGGTAAATATGTAGTAAATCTAAGTGAACTTTAATCTTTCAGAAGCAAATAATACTGTTTTGTGAGGTTTAAAGGCACAAAATAGAATTAAAACAAAAAAATGTATAAATGAGGAAGAATAGTAATTGACATTTTCATAGGATAAAAGAAAGAATAAATATACTGATTATTTTCAACATTAATCAATTATATATGTGTGTTGTAATTTCTAGACTAATCTTAAGGGAATAGAATAGGGAGTATACAGTCCAATGTAGTAAAGGAAAAAAACAATAGAATTTGAGAAAAGATACCTACTCAAATAAACAACAACCAAAGGCAATAATGGAGAGAAGGAAGAACATAGAAGAAATAAAATGGAAGTGAGAAGATGGTAGATACAGACCCAGATATATCTGTAATTACATTAAATGTGAATGGAATAAATGTTCCATGTGAAAGCTTAAAAAATCTGGCTTCATAAAAATATGAATTCTCATTAAATACTATTTAAAAGATCATATCTAAAATATCAGAAATGAGAAAATTAGGAGTAAAAAGGTGAGAAATAGGAGCACCTGGGTGGCTCAGTTGGTTAAGCATCTGCCTTTGGCCAGGGTCCTGGGATCTAGTCCCGCATGGGGCTCCCTGCTCAGCAGGGAGTCTGCTTCTCACTCTCCCTCCGCCCCTTCCCCCATGCTTGCTCTCTCTTGCTATCTCTTTCTCAAGTAAATAAATAAAATCTTTTAAAAAAGGTGAAAATAATACAGTGCTATCTGGTGTGACTATATTGATACGACCCAAAATAGATTTAAAGCAAAAACCATTACTAGACATAAAGAAGGTCATGTTATAAGGAGAAAAAAATAATTAGACATGTATAAAAATTTTTAATTTATCAATCTTTCAACAGCCTCAAAAGTTCTGATTGACAGAACCAATACTTTGTAAAATGTTTTGAATTGGAGTCATAGCATCTAAATTAAATTGCATTTTTTTCATTTATAGTAATTACACATTGAAACTTCCAGATATTTTCAGAAGTTTATGATAATACATCATTCATCTTACTGCTAGAAAATATGTTGAAAATGCCTATTTTTAAATGTCTGTTATTTATAGATGTCAAGCACAAAATTATCTGATAAAGTTTGATTAAAATTTTAACCAAATTTGTCACAGTTTTAGTTTGTATTTTTCCTTTGCTATCGCTGAAATGACTGATCCTGTCTTACTCTGCTACTCTTAGGCTGAACTAAGTCTTTTTATACTGTATTCCTTTTCAATTTGGCATGAATATTTGTTTTCCCTTATTCACTATGTGGTCAAATCTTAATTTTTGTGTTGCACAGAAAAGCATTTGTTTATCTAATAATTAGAGTCAGTGGATTAAGTATTGTGATAATAGATTGAAATTTAGATTTGGCTTTTTTAGAAAAAAGCACTTTAGTTTTGGCAGTCTTTGTGATTTGGAGTGAGACCTCCCAGGACTACGGCAACTGGATCTAGAAAATGAAGGGACTAGAAGAAAAGATTCATTAAGTCGAGTCCTTGTTAAATAACCATAGTAATGATGACGCTACTGCTAACAATAATCATTATAACTACTTCTACTCTTTTATGCCTGTTTCTTAATGCTATTGTATATTGTACTCATTCATGTTTTAAAGATTATTGGTTTGTAAACATTTTGAACATATTCTAGATACTATGTCCTTACTAGTTATATACATTGAAAATACCAGATTCCTTTGGATAGACTGTCTCTTGTGGGTCATTTGTTAAAAGAAACAATTTCAATATAATCAGTTTTATTATTTTCTTTTATTTATTTAATTTTTTTTAGATTTTCTTTTTATTATGTTATGTTAATCACCATACATTACATCATTAGTTTTTGATGTAGTGTTCCATGATTCATTATCTGCGTATAACACCCAGTGCTCCATTCAGTATGTGCCCTCCTTAATACCCATCACCAGGCTAACCCATCACCCTCCCCACCAGAACCCTCAGTTGGTTTCTCAGAGTCCATAGTCTCTCATGGTTCGTCTTTTTTTAAAGATTTATTTATTTTTTGGGGGGAGAGAGAGAGAGTGTGTGTGTGAGTGGGGAGAGGGGCAGAGAGAGAAAATATTCAAGCAGACTCCACACTGAGTGCAGACCCAAAGCAGGGCTCAGTCTCAGGACCCATGAGATCATGACCTTCACTGAAACCAAGAGTTGGCCACTTAACAACCAAGCCACCAGGCACCCCTATTATTTCTTTTAGAATTTGTGTTTTTGTGCCTTGTTAAAAGAAACTATGTGAGATTTCTGTACTTATTTTATGAAATTTCTATTCAATATATATGTTCTTTAATATAGTTTTACATTTTTCTATAAAATATACTAGATATATTCCAGAGTTCTTGTAATTTAAGCTTCTTAGTAAATGAATCTTTTAAATTATGTGTTCTTTACTTTTTTCCCCCCTCTAATTTATTGGAACTCCCATTGTTTTAGAATATTGATCTTGCTATCTGGCAATCTTGTTGAATTCTTATATTAATTCTAATTATTGTCTGTATATTACCTTATGTTTATTATATAGATGATAATATCATCTATACATAATAACATTCTTTACAGTTTTTTCAACTTTATACCTCTTACAGCTGTTTAAATTTTTTTTTTAATTTAATTAATTTATTTAATTGACAGAGAGAGACAACGAGAGAGGGAACACAAGCAGGGGGCAGTGGGAGAGGGAGAAGCAGGCTTCCCACTGAGCAGGGAGCCTGATGCGGGGCTCAATCCCAGGGCCCTGGAATCATGACCTGAGCAGAAGGCAGTCACTTAACCAACTGAGCCACCCAGGTGCCCTAAAATTTTTTTTTTTATTACTGCATTGGTTAAGATCTCATTGTAGTGTTAAAAAAATGGACCCAATCAACATCTGTGTCTTTTTTAATGGAAATGTTTCTAACAAATCACTGTGAAGTATGAGGCTTTCTGAGGGTTTTGGTAAGTCCTAAGACCTTTCTATTATACCATACTGCCTAGAAAGATTATATCTTTACATTTCTGAGAGAAAAGAGACTTAATCTTTGGGAGGGAAGTCAATGATGCCCTTTGGAAATATGAGGAAATATATGGATTTTCTCCACTGGAGTAAAATGGACTTTTGTACATCAACAGAAGTACTTTGTGTACAATTTTAGGGGCTCATGGGCCTGTTAAATACCCTCTATTGACTCAAAGTTAAGACCCTTTGATATAAAATAATTTTATTCATTAAAATATTCAAGAAATATTTATTGACTACCTTACCTGTATGGCAATGACTAAAATGGACTATGTTTGTACAAAAGTGCACATTGAAACCCATGAACTCCAAATGTTCATCGTATAGAACATAAACTAATGGAGATGTTAAAATACAGTAAATGAGACTTTTGAGAATATATAAATTCTTATCTCAGTGACATTTTTCTTTGAGTGTTTTAGTGAAAGTGCACAACCGAATTTCAAATACTATTTTGTTACAGTGTAGAAGTTCCTGATAGGAATAAACAGTAGGCTGGGCAAATGAGAATGAATTCATGTAATAATAAATGATTATATTCTGTTTAGCTTCTCTACCCCCATTAGTTTTTTCTTTCTAAAATTGCACTATATTTCATCATATTACACTGGTACATACCTAAGAGGCTTTATTTTGGTTCAGCCAACATATTGGCACTCAGCTTTTTTATTAGTAGTTTTGCAAAAATGTCTGCAGGTCATTTTTTTCAAAAGGAATAACAAATCCCTTCAGCTTTTTTGGAAGAAGCTTTGTCGGCCTTTGCCTTCTAAAATGTCGTTGACAACTTGAAAATAAATAAATGGATAAAATGCTTTGGTTGAACAGATTGTAGTGATGGACAAGGCTCCTTCTCGAGGGAAGGATGGCCGCAGGCCTGCCGCACTGAGGTTGGATTTAAAGTATGGAACTTTATCTTACCTGCAGTACTTGTTGCCTCTTGGCATGAAGAGCAGATGATTTTCACTGGACCTCTCAGCTGCTTCTCAGGCCTCCTGCACATTTCACCAGTTTATATAAACTCAGAGGAGGCATTCTGCCTGTAGCTGGATTAACCTCACTTTTTCCTGGATCTTTAAAAGGAAGATGTCAAATTGGTCAAAGATTCCTTGGGTGTATTTCTATTCCATCAATCTTTTGAAATGGAATTGCTTACACCTGTTTCTAGAGAGGTTTCAGGAGGGAGTTTTCATTTCAGATGATTAATACATGCAGTGTCTTTCTCACTAACTACTAATGCTAAAAATAATACATAGAAATATGCCTTTAAACTAAGTTTACAGCAAGTTTTGGGGTAAAGTATAGTAAGGTAATTTTCGTATGGATTTTTGACTATCAGCTCATACTTAATTTTTTATATGTGTAAGAAGCTAAAAGATTTGGGGAAAAAACAACTATTATATTTCTGTATTATACAACACAGTATAATAAAAACTACATCTATCACTACAGAAACTTAGGGCAGCTCATCAGTTGACGAACCCTCAATATATGATCTTGGATATAATTATGTTATATGTCAATCAGTTTACCTAGAATTTGTAAAATTAATTATCAGTTAATTAAATTAAAGTGAGATGCATTCCATGGTGTAGTTCTGAGTTACTCCTTTACTTAATGTTTAGTGTTCACATAAACTATTGGATCATTAGTTCATGCCGTCTTGAACTTGATCTAAGATAAAGTCTTGGTCTTTTGTTTCATGAATATTTAATTGACTGAACTCTTTTCCTCTTGCACCTCACTCCTTGTGAGTGAGAGTGAAACATTCTTTATTGCTAAAGTTATCTGTTGTCTTTTGTGTTTTAATTTACTTTCTTAAACTTTTTAACCAAGGACTATTTCACTTCCAATGAGCATACTTTATCACACTTTTTCAGATGATGACATTTTCTCTTTTCAGTTTTTTTTTAATTTTTATGAAACTTGTGAATATTTTCCATCTAGTTTTAGCTTACTAAACATGACATTGGGTCATACAGAAATCATTCTTCTCAAATCATAGTAGAATGATTTATCTGTGAATGTATCACACTTCTAAATATCAAGTAGGAATGATCCAACATGAGTCATCTTCATTTTTCTAATTGACCAGTGGTACATGTGACTTATTTAGAATTAAGCATATTAATATAAATTATTATATCTTGGAGAGATTTATTACAAATTACCTGTCATAACCACCCTTCTCTCCACCCCCACAAATGTTGTCTCTCTTCATTAAGTGGTGAGATGGATTAAGAAGCATCATGTTCGTCTCCCCCTCCGACTTAATAACCATTAGAGACGATGGACTCTAAAAAACAAACTGAGGGTTCTAGAGGGGAGGGGGGTGGGGGGATGGGTTAGCCTGGTGATGGGTATTAAAGAGGGCACATTCTGCGTGGAGCGCTGGGTGTTATGCACAAACAATGAATCATAGAACACTACATCAAAAACGATGTAATATCTGGTGATTAACATAACAATAAAAAATTATTTAAAAAAAGAGCAAGTTACAATCAAGTAAAAAAAAAAAGCCTTTTATCTTGGACAAGCATGTTCTCGATAAAGAAGAAAGAGCATACTAAAACAAAACAGGGTAAAAAAAACTAAACAATAAAAATGATCTGCTCCCTTAAAAAAAAAAGAAGCATCATGTTGAGCCTGCTGCTTATATAGGTGGGTAGGAAGAAACGAATTTTTGCTGTATACTTCTGTATATGCTATATTTACTATATGTAAATTGACCTGATTTATGCAATAGTATTAAAGTTATTGATTTCAAATTAACCGTTATTACTAATACAATTTAATTATGATGCTGTGAATTGTAAAAATATCTTATGACTTCTCAAGCATTTTCTTTTTCTCAAGATGAAAAAACACTTTTTCTGAAGCTCATCTGGCCATCTTTCAGTTACATTGTTGTTATATATATTTTAGTGTTTCACTGAAATTAAGTGAAATCATTACCTATATTTGGAGCTTCATTTGTTTAAATCAGATATTTCTGTACCATCTTTAACATAGACTTTATCCAAGTAGTACAGAGGTCCAAAATTCTGGTCAACAGCCTGGATCCAGCCTGGAGATGTCTTTCGTTTGTCTCATGTACTGTTTAATATTTAAAAAAAACAGGGAATTTGCATAAAAATCTGGATTCCCAGCTTCTCTTGAAAAGTGGGAATATTGGGTAACAAAGATTTTATGTCTCTTTGTGGAAATCATCAAATAGTGCTAAAGACTCGCTGCCTCCTTGATAGAAGATACTGTTTTTAGTAATTCAGTCCTTTGTGTCTTCCTGACACTGAGACAGTGTCAGCTGCAGAACTAAGAACAAAATATGATGACACTATGTTACCAGAATTCTTACATGAGGCTCTCTTTCCTCCTTTGTGTTATAAGCCTGACTACTATAGCCAGTTGATTTGTGACACCTGATTACATCACTTACTCCTACTTTTGGGTTGTTTATATTGAGTTCTTACTTAAACTTCTCATCATCTATACATCTCTTAAATGATAATGTTCCTATCTGGAAAACAGAGGATTGCCATATGAACGTCCTCTTCATCCTATAAAATATTTCTAGGAGGCTTTTAATCTCAACTTTCAGTGAAAAATCTTACATTTATATCTCTAGACCATTTTTCTCTTTATTTCTTTGGTGTTTAGGCTTCTGTATCTCACTTTCTGTTGCACATCTCCATTTGGGTATAGTGTAGATAGCTCTTATTAAACTGAATTTTTCATACAGTTACCCAGATATGATCTTCCCTCTATATTTCTGAATGCAGAGTATGGTAACATCATAATAGAATTACTAAAAAATAGAAACACTGAAGCTTTCTGTCTCTCTTTTTCTCAATTCCAAAGAGCTAAAAAGTAACCAGTGTATTTTCATTTGACATTTATCTCCTATGTATGTGGTGTTGGGTTCCCTTCTTAGTGGGGAATCTACTTCTCCCTCTGCCCCTCCTTCCCCCCTCGTGCTCTCTCTCACTCTCAAATAAATATATAAATAAATAAAATCTTTAAAACATAACACTTAAATACTAATAGGAAAGATCTCAAAAAGATTGTATACACTCCCATGGTTATTTTAGCATTTATTCAAGACAGCCAAAATATAGACATGCCATAAATGTTCATCAGTGGACATTAATGGATAAAGAACATGTGATGTATACATACAATGGAATGTTATTCAGCCATAAAAAAAGAAAAGGATTCTTCCATTTGCAGCAACATGGATAAACCTAGAGGACATTCTTATAAGTGAAATAAGCCGTTTCGGAAGGATAGATACTGCATGATACCATTTATAACGAGGCATCTAAAATAGTTGAACTCAGAACTAGAGAATAGAATGGTGGTTGTCAGGAGTTGGGGGATGAGGATACAGAGAGTTAACCAGAGTACTAAGTTTCAATTATATAAGACTTAGAAATCTAGTATACAGGATTGTATTTATTGAATTATTGAATGCTTAAACATTTGCTAAGGGGATAGATCTTATATTAAGTGTTCTTATCACAAAGAATAAGTACAGAGGGCAGCAGGAAACTTATGGAGGTGATGGGTATGTTTATGGCATAGATTGTGGTGATGGTTTCATGGGTGTATACTTACAACTGATCAAGTCATGTACATTAAATATGTACAGCTTTTTGTACATCAGTCATACTTCAATAAAGTGGTTGTAAAAAAGTCTTTTAACCTTATTACTAGGTAAGGGCACAGCTGTGTCAATAAGTGACCAAAGAGGGCTAAAGAAAATGAAATATTCAGATAATTGAGATTAACAGACTGACCCACCCAGGCATCCCAACATCCAAACTTAACATCTGATATTATGAACTATTCTGCAAGGCTGAATCTTGTTTTATTTATTCTAATTTGATAATTTCATAACAAAAAGAGTGCATTGTGCCGATTTAGTGAATAACTTATTTAGGGTTTAAAAAGCAAAGTGAACGGGCGCCTGGGTGGCTCAGTCGTTAAGCGTCTGCCTTCGGCTCAGGTCATGATTCCGGGGTCCTGAGATCGAGCCCCACATCGGGCTCCCTGCTCTGCGGGAAGCTTGCTTCTCCCTCTCCCACTCCCCCTGCTTGTGTTCCCTCTCTCGCTATGTCTCTCTCTGTCAAATAAATAAACAAAATCTTTTTAAAAAAATAAAAAAAAGCAAAGTGAAGTAAAAATCCAATACCAAAGATAAATGCCATGCAGTATCTAAAAGCAAAAATATAAATACCACAGAATTTGAATAATCTTTAGGCATGCCTTAAAAACAAATCTTGTGTGTGTGTGTTCCAAAACAAATAAATGTTCTTTAACAACTGTACTTTTTCTTTTGTTTGTTTCTTAAAAAAAAAAAAATCTACTTATCTAATTCAGGCAGGTTAGGTTAAGCCAAAGAATGACCTCAAAATCTTAAAATATATAGTCCAAATCACATAAAGATCTCTGTGCAGAGAAAAATGGAACATTTTAGAGTGTACCCAAAAATAATTCACATTTACAGAGATAATTAAAAACATTTACGTATTTTTTTATGTTTTAAATTTTTAATCATTGGCTGTTTTAACCTTTATGAGGTATATGTACCTGATACCTGCATGATTTGGAAATACTGACTTGGGGCCTCGGCATAGACAATTTGAGTCCAACAAAATAAGACAATCATTTGAATTGCTGTACAAGAGTGAAGGCTCTGTGCAAGATGTTTCCTCTTTTTCTACCCAATAAAAATCTGGGTGCATTATATAATTTTTAGTGTCTTAAGGGCCATGGTATGTCATGATTCAGTGGGGAGGCTTGACAGATTTTATGAATATTCTGCAACTGTTCTCCAGGCCATACTTTCTCCTTTATATTCCAAAGAGGAAAAGAGAACCAGGGAGCAGTTCTACACATTTGTTCTTGTTAACCTAATGCCAAAACAAGTAGGCAGTTAAATTAATAGCTATGCAGAGGAATGAAGTGTGTGTGGAAGAATCCATCTCTGTCTCATAATTTAATGTCATATAGAAAGGACATCCTGATGTTTGTCTCACTTTATTACACTTCAATCAGTTTATTTATATCCACATTTTACACTTTGCTATATAATCGTAAGTCTCAGAGTGGCTTTCAAAAATACAAGTAGCATACAATCCCCAAATGAATTTAAAATTTGAAAATGTGAGACAAAGAAAAATATGGTTGCACAAGTAGGATTGAAAAAAATATTTACTATGAGATTTCAAAGAAAAGACTCTATTATATACTAAACAATATCAACAGCTCAAAATAGGGATGCCTGGGTGGCTCAGTCATTAAGCGTCTGCCTTCGGCTCAGGTCATGATCCCAGAGTCCTGGGATCCAGCCCCGCATCGGGCTCCCTGCCCGATGGGAGGCCTGCTTCTCCCTCTCCCACTCCCCCTGTTTGTGTTCCCTCTCTTGCTGTGTCTCTCTCTGTCAAATGAATAAATAAAATCTTAAAAAAAAAACCTCAAAATAAGTACAATGACGTTCACAGAGAAGTTTCTTCTGATATCTCTTAGTATAAGATGATGACAACTCACCAAACAATTCAGTAACAAGGAGCTGAATAGGAAACCAAATGTGATCCACATGTACACAACTCTCTGAAGCACTTGACAGGTACTTAGAATGTCTAGAGAAATAGGTGAATCAGCTATGCTTAAGCAAATAAAGTTGTTTTCAATGTGATTTTTATGGCTATTGATCAGCTCTCAGGTCCATATTTTACTCTCTGCTAAGTATCTAAAATACAACTATATTTCTTATTATGTACACTGCTATGTGCATCAACAATCTGAGAAGACAGATATTTTCTTGGGTAAAATAAGAAGTTTAACAAGTGTAGTTTACTTCCAGAGTACCCTCAGGAAATGTTTTTCCTACTTTAACACTGACAAAAAACATCATCAATAATTTTAACTATTTGTAGAATGTACATTTTTGTTCTACTGTAGAGAATCCTAAAGCTCCATATAGCATTAAAGGGGCATACAGAACATACCCAAATTCTTTTCAGGAAGGTATACACCTAGAACTCTTCTATAAAGAGAGTGTTCAGAGTAGAGAAAGAATCAGATATTTGACTTCAGTATTCTATAAACTACATAATCTTGAACTTCATGCTTCTGTAAAAATAAGATATCCATATCTATAATATATATAGATAGATGCAATTAACAAATAAAGTAAGAATAGACTACTAAGATTAGTGTTTTCAGAATGGTCTAATGCTCGGATAAATTTCCAAATGCAGAAACTATAAATGGAGACACATAATGACTTAGGCTATATTTTATCATGAAACATGTATCAAGAATATCAATAAAGAATGAAATCTATAATGTACTAAATGAGGGAAACAGTCATTGTCCCAACACTTCTAGTTCTAAAAACATATCCCTCATATAGGCAAACATGTTGTAGTTACTACAACAAAATACTCTGTAACAAACCATTCTAAAATTCGATCACTTGAAACAAGAATAATTTACTCTCATCCATCTGTTAACTGGTCCAGACTGAGTTTATCTGAGCAGCTCTACTGATTAAGACTAGGCTTACTCAGGCATCTGAGGGTCTCTTTGATCTAGGCTAGATTTAGCTACAGAACTTTGGCTCTGCTGCACATGTCTTACCCTCTTTTCCTGAATCCAGAGTGCTAGTCTGGCCATATTCCTTCCAGGTTGATAACAGAAGCTCCAGGGAGCAAGCAAAAACATGCAGGGCTACTTAGGGCTTGGGCTGGGAATTAGCAAACATTTACTTCTGACCATTCTATTGACTAAAGCAAGTCATATGGCTGAACCCAAAATCAAAGAGGAGAAAATACGCTGAGCCCATGAAGATGAGAGGAAGAGAGTAAATATGTTTTAACAACTAACTGATCAAATATAGTTAAATATAAAACATATTGCAGCAGTTTCTGTTAACAAATACTTGAGATGTCTATAAAAGTTAAACATTCTATAAAATTGAGTGTTTTCATACAACAAGCAAACTATGTAACTATTTTAGAAAGTGTTATTTTGGGGCGCCTGGGTGGCTCAGTTGTTAAAGTGTCTGCCTTTGGCTCAGGTCATGATCCCCGTAGGAAGGAAGCCTGCCCCTCCTCCTCCGTCTGCCCTTGCTTGTGTTCCCTCTCTCATTGTGTCTCTCTGTCAAATAAATAAATAAAATCTTTAAAAAAAAAGTGTTATTTTTATAGGTTCTGATAACAAACACATAACAAACATATCTTAAATAGAATAAACGAAATGTGTGAACAGTGAAATAAGAATTACAAGCAACAGATCTTCAATCCATTATATCCTGTACCTGGGGAGGGATTTTGGTGGGGGACACTCCTAGAAAAGAAAGCAAGCATGTGTTCCTTCTCACAATCTCCCTATAAATATGCTAAATATATTTTTGCTGGCAGTAGATTCCTTTACTTCCTTTTATCAGAATATATTTGATTTTCAAAGACAGCTATGGTAAACAAACCTATATCCTATAAATTTATTAGCCATGGCTCCCTAGAAAGTGTCCCAAAAGCAGTATAACAATATGAGCATGTATTAGCCTTCTAGGACTGCTATAACAAACACTACAGACTGAGTTGCTTAAAACAACATTAATTTATTTTCTCACAGTTCTGGAGGCTAGAAGTCCATGATCATTGGTACCAGCAGATTCAGTCCCTGCTGAGAGATCTCTTCTTGACTTGTAGTTGGCTTCCCTCTTGCTGGATTCTCACATGATCTTTCCTCAGTGTGTGCATGCAGAGAGAGTTCTCCGGTGTCTCTTCTTATAAGGACACTAATCCAATTGAATCAGGACCCCACCACTTTGACCTCATTCAACCTTAATAACTTCCTTAGAGGCCCGATATCCAAATATAGCTATACTGAGGGCTAGCTTCAACATATGAATTTGGAAAGGTCATTCAGTCCATAACAGATCATAAAATTAAGATCTTCCCTGACTTAAAATGCTCTTCCTTTCTAAGTAAAATACCAATATACCTAATCTGTTAACCTGACTCAGAGTGCCTTCCAGTGAGAGAACAAAGGACTGGGGAATCATATTGGGGGATCTTAACATCTTCTTGCTTCATCTGTGCCCCTTGACCACTGAATAATTATTAATAAGGCATACCCTGAGTAAGAGCTTTGCTTCGGGTATATTTGACTTGACAACAGAATTCTTTGCATTCTCTCCAGTGTATATAGTGTTTCAAGAAATATGGAGGATTTTTAAACAAATCGAATGATGAGTAAGAATATAAATTACCTATCACATTTAGTCAGCTACTTAAAGATACTTGAATTTACTAATAAGTAAATTCTAACATCAAAATTCAACTTCGCACAGAATGCTTATGCATAAAGGGCCTAGAAGAATTAATTTTATTAATCTTAAATTAACAAAATTAAATTTATAATTTAAAAATGTAGTGTCTAGCACATAATAATTAAAAAGAAATAAAAATTAAAACAGACATAAGGGAAAAATAAAAATTAGACTGAGAAAGAAGGAATCATAATGGTAGTAATAATCTTCATTTTTAATTAGATTTTACAATGCATGGCATGATGTAAGTCCCTCCATTCACAAAATGACAGGGTTTGAATTGTGTTTGTTATATTTATTCTCACTTAATGTGATATTTTGGCAAGTACTAGTATCATAACCAAGTGTTAATTAATAAATCATAATTCTCACCGTAGGATGCATTTCTTAACACATATGCTAATTCCCAAGAAAAATATTAAAAATGTAAGATCTTTGCAAATCTGTAACCTGGAACTTCTAATTAAAAGTTCTACAATATGTTCCATAATGTGAAGGTCTCCAAAAATCTCTGTACATAGGTTAGAAGGATGCAAAGCTCTTGGTGAAAAATTCTGGTCTCTGCCACAGGAGGTATTTAAAAATATCAGCAAATCAAACTAAAAAAATAGAAGCTTGTCCTTTAAGCTACCAACATAGAATGACACCTTTCCTCTTATTTCTGATAATATAAGCATATGACCCTTGATCAGTACAACAATAAGGATTTTTTTTTTGCCCTACATTTTAAATATTCACTGGACAATTCAGTCCTGAGGTATTTGTAACCCAGCCCCTGAAAAGTCTTATTGGATCATATTAGCATGCATTGATTATTATTTAGTCATTTACACAAGTTTTTTATTAAATTTTTTTTCTTTAGCCCCCTTAGAGAATCTTTGTCTTTCTGAAATATTTTCTCAAAATATCATTCACCATAACTCAATGTACCAAATATAAAGCGCATTTTATGAATTGTTTAATTGAGAGTTCTCTTGACACATGCTTCTTCCCATCCATATGCTTTGTAAGAATATAGCTTTTCGAACCAATAGATAATCAAACTGTGTAACTACTTGCCTATATTCCCAAAACAAATAAATTGTGCAATTAGCGAACTCACTTTATAGACCTCTTAAGTGATCTAGAATCCGCTTTTATTAAATTGGATTGTATATGTGCTACTTGAGATACTTTTTTAAGTGTGAGCAAAACCAAAGTATAGACCCAATTTTGCTTTGTTTAACATTTGGGTACAAAATATAATTTGCTCTAATACACAAGGTGACCACCTAGCTTGAGGGATGTGACTCAGAAACCCAACTCAGCTCTATGATTATCAATAGTAACAAGACAGGTGGTTACTGGGGAAGGTTTTTAATCTATAACAAGTTTCTATTACTTTCTAACAATCCACAGTAAGCCTATGATTTATTTACCAAAATAAATGAATTTATATGCAAAAACACCTTCACATCACAAAAAAATAATTATTCAATCAAATTTAAAGAGTATTTTCTATTCCCAGCTAATTCCAAGAAGTAGTTCTAGTATGGGCCCTAAGCCCCTCATAGACATTTTGAAGATGCAACTGAAGAATAGCTCCACAAGTGCGTGGCTCTGTAACACTGATGACATAATGTAATCTCAACTCCTTTGCCTCTGAGAACAA
This sequence comes from Zalophus californianus, assembly GCF_009762305.2. Classification (NCBI taxonomy): domain Eukaryota; kingdom Metazoa; phylum Chordata; class Mammalia; order Carnivora; family Otariidae; genus Zalophus; species Zalophus californianus. The sequence continues at coordinate 139,688,102 of NC_045598.1, read as the reverse complement.
TAATACCCAGTTTTCTGGTATAGTTTTCCTTGAACCTCTGTGTCCTGAATCTAAAAATACCTAGTAGCATCTTCTCTGCCAATTAACTTCAATTTTAGAGGGCAACAAAGAGACTTTCTCTAAGTAAAAATTGTTGCTAAATCATTGTGATTATATTTAAAATTGGGTGATTATATGATATATTGTCAATGAAGAAATATCCTATATTTTGATGCCAGCCTGTGGAATCTGGGTACCATTGCCACTGAAGCACCTAAGATCAAATATTCTGACAGAGGGAAATTCCTGGAAGCAACACAATACAAAACATAGGGGAGAACTGTTATCACTTTTCATTGCTTTGTGGGTTTTTTGTAAGATTTATTTATTTATTTATTTGAGAGAGACAGATAGACAGAAAGCATGGGGGGAGGGGCAGAGGGGGGGGAGAGAGAGAGAGAATCTCAAGCAGACTCCCCGCTGAGCACGGAGCCCAATGTGGGGCTCGATCTCAGGACCCTGAGATCATGACCTGAGCCAAAAATCAAGAGTCTGACACTTAACTGACCGATCCACCCAGCAGCCCTGTTTTGCGGGTTTTTAAAAAGTATTTTTAGTATCTTTTTGATATTTCATGTGAAGATTATTAGTTGCAAATTCTCAGTGAAAGAAAATATTTGAATAAGGTGTTTGGGAATGTCATCCCCCTTGATTTTAATGCCCATTATGATCCATCTCAAAGAATTTTTTTAGCCACAGATGGAGTGGGGAATAAGAAGCAGCAGGAATCAGGAGGGATTAGAGCATTATAAAAATAAACAATGCTCTGAAGAAATGTTTTGGATTTGAAGAAGGGAAATATTAATTTATATAGTGGATTTCAATTCATTTCTCATATATACAAAGCATTTTTAAGAAGAGATACTATTTGGTTTAGTGATCCATCTAGCTTTACTTATTTTCCAAAATTCTAACGGAATATTAAAACATTTAAAATGAAAAAGCATCATGTGTCAGCATGACATGTGGACTTAATACCAATATTTATCCATATATTCCTAATTAGCAAAACTTGTGTTTAATGATATATGAGCATCAAGTTAAATATATTGAATATTTAAATAATTCTTACCTTTGAGATATAAATAACTACAGTAATATTAATCTAATATGTACCTCATCTTGATATATATTTGTATCTCAAAGGGGAAAACTGATAAAGGAGAATTAAGGAGTTATTACAAGTGAAGAAACATGAGGGGGGGGAAATCTTTAAAGGATCATTTATAGGATTAAAAATTTACCAAATCAAAAGCACCTACAACCCTGACAAAGCAAAATTCAAATTCCAGTTGAAATAAACCTAAAATCATAAAATGATTTTTACTACTCAAAGAAAAATGGAAAAATCCAGTAGAGTCATCAATTTTTTACATTTTTTTGCATGTAGCATTTGAGAAAACTTCATCAAAATCATTTTTCTGAGTTTATTATTTCAACAAGAAGGAATGCTTCCACAAGGTTTTTTTATTAAAGGATGTGCTTATAGTATGATAATTTATGTCTAGTTCATTAAGCAGGTGTTCTGGGCAAGATAATATAGGGGAAATGGCAAATATGACACACTGTTTTCCATTAACCCCTCTGGCACTGACAGTCTGAAGCTCCCCTTCTGAAGCCTAATCCATTTTGCTTAATGCTTAGCATTTTCAGATCCTAGCTCTGGGTGCCCAAAAGGTTTTATGTTTGAAGTACGAGAAAAGTATGTGGCAATTTTGAGTACCTAGTTAGTTAACCCTTATGAAAATCAATTGATAACAGCCAAAAGCATCAAGAGTAGAAAGGCTCTTTGTGCAATCAGTATACACCAACCCAGGATGCTTTATACTCTTGTCATTGGAGCAGATGCTATAAATTCCTTTTCATCAAATAGAAGGAAAGTTTTGTTTTGTTTTTTAATATGACTGCTACTGCCACACTTCAGAAGGCTCCCTAATGTCTCCCCGCCAATTACATTCATTTCAAAAACTGTCATTTAGGAAAAGTGGAATTAAAGAAAGATAATGAATAGGATTATTCACAATATCTAAACCAAGGGTCTCAGGATCACGAACTGCCTCCCCGCTGTGGCCAAGTTTAGCTCAGAATCTTGCTTTATCACTTCGGATTTAAATGGATTTGCACATTGTACATGAGTTCCAGTTTGCCACAATTTCCATCAATCCTGCTAGAATGATCCCTAATCTACTTTATTCATTTATTTGATCTGCTTAATTCTCACAGGCATTTAAATCCCATCTAAACATTTATCTTCCAAAGTTAGGGTCCACTTTCTCCTTTGGTTTTATTTTTTCTAGGATTCAATATTACAGAATTTAGTATTGTTCATGGTTAGGAGCACTCTGGTCTCAGATGACCTAGATTCAAATCTGAGTCATAACTTCTATTTGGCTAATTACTTAACCTCTCAAAACCTCACTTTTCTTTTTTTTTTTTAAAGATTTTACTTATTTGACAGAAAGAGACACAGGGAAGAGGGAACACAAGCAGGGGTAGTGGGAGAGGGAGAAGCAGGCCTCCCGCGGAACAGGGAGCCCAATGTGGGGCTCGATCCCAGGACCCTGGGACCATGACCTGAGCTGAACGCAGACGCTTAATGACTGAGCCACTCAGGCGCCCCAAAACCTCACTTTTCATCTGTGAAATGACAATCATATTATCTGCAGTAATACTGACCTCCTATATACCAGATCTAACCATCAGTGCCAGCTTCACAGTCATGCAACCTGTGCACAGGGGCCCCCACTCAGAAGGGCTAATGCTTGGGTAAGTGTTCTATTGTCTCTGGCTTTAAATTTCTAAACATTTTTGAACAAAGAGCCTAGCATTTTCACTTAGTAGGCCCTGCTAATTATATAGCCAGTTGTGCTAACCACAGAGACTAAACGCTTAACCACTTAGTTATAGAGCTTTCTCCATACTACATCTTAAAATAGATCAATGTGATATGAAAATAAACAGACCTACAATAATATGTAAAGATCCACATCCCATGACTCATTTTTTTCCTTTTATTGGTTCCATTTTCTCAGCTGTATTTTTTCTTATGTATATATTGACTCAAAATTAGAGACATTTGTATTCTATAACATTTGGAAAGATCTAATAAATTCCTCTGGGTTGCCAGATTTAACAAATAAAAATACAGGATACACAGTTATATTTGAATTTCAGATAAACAGTAAATAATTTTTTATAAATACATCCCATGTAATATTTGGGAAACACTTATGTGAGAAAACAATTTAACCTACATCAGAAGCAATTAAAAAAATGATATTGCATTATATTTAATCAACAATGTCAGAAAAATTCTGGAGTATTTCTCCGGATTTCTAAGGAAAGAAAACAGATGAAAATGAAGAACTGTGTGAATATATACAGAGAGATCTAAAAAAGGGGATAAAGTCATATTAATATGTTTCCTTGAAAATACAGACCTGTTCATTTTGCCCCATAAAATATTCAAATAAATTATAAAGTAATGTGCTTCTAAAAAATAGAGGGTATATTATTGTACTATTAGTCTCCAGGGTACACATCAGTGTCAGGCTACTATCTCCCCGTGTTTTAAGCACAAGAATTAAACATAAGCTCTTAGACTGTGCTGGGGACTGAAGGGTTTTCACTCCTACCATAGATGGAATCTCTCAGATACTCAGAACACCGTTCTGATTCTGTCTTCTAACCAGCTATCCTGTGTTTCTTCACGAGCAAGGTATATATTTACTGTTTATCTCAATTATTCCATTAAATAAGGAAAGTCATATGCTCTTATTTTTTTTTAAATCTAAAATATGGTAGCAAATCTCCAAGTTATAGAACACTGATGTATCAAGAAAGTAATGGGAATCAAGCCTCCAAATTTTGGCTTCACATGACTGTGGATGGCTCTGATTCCACAAAACCTCATGAAGACAGCCAGGATGAAATGACAGGTTTCCTATCTTTCAATCTAGATTTACAAAAGTAAAATGAAGCAGCTAATTGCTGAAATTATTCAAAGTATTTAGGAAAATATCCCAAAATAGTCTGAATTTATTAACAAAACTGTTTTCCTATACACACTGGTTAATAATCTTTCTAAAAATATTGTATTACCTTAATTTCTAGGTATGTTATGCAAGAAATTCAAACATGATACAGTCCCTCCCACTTACTCCCTGGAATTAAAAATAAATTATCTCAAGTTCATACTACAATTTGGTTAAGTAGACTGTTATCATATGAATAATCTAAACTGCCTAAAATGGAAAAAGTCAAATTTGGAAAATAATAGTAATTTCAAAGTACTCTTTTTTTCCCAAAACAAAAAAATATGATGTGAAGAATGTATGCTAGTGGAGGTTCAGATTTATCTATTATGAAAAATAACCATAAAAACTGACACAAGAAAAGAGCAGTAATATTAGCAGTCAATTTTAAGCAGGATTGGGTAGCTTAAGCAACAGAAATTTACGTTTTCACAGTTCTGAAAGCTGAGAAGTATTAAAATCAAGGTGCAGGTATCTGATGAGGGCTCTCTTCCTGGTCATTATAAATGACCACCTTCCCACTGATTCCTCACATGGTGAAAATAGAGAGAGTAAACTTTCTGGTATGTCTTCTTAAAAGAGCACTAATCCTATGATCTCAACTAAACCTAATCATCTCCCAAAGGCCCCACCTCCAAATACCATCACATTGCCCTGGGGTTAAGACTTCAACATGTAAGTTGTGAAGAAAGACAGTTCAGTCCACAGCACTGGACTTTACACTGTGAAACAGAAACTGCTTAAAAATGATAGGAAGATGCTTCGCACATTCTTCACCATACAGTTCCTAAGTCAAAGATGTATGTACATACAAGAAAACAAGGCAGCTCACCTTCTAGATCCCTGAAAAGCTGTTTGTGGTTATGACAGAATATTATTTCTCTGACCTTTATTCCACCAAGTCAACCTATCCTTCTGCTCTCACTAATAATTTTCACCATCTATATTTTCCATGTAAAATCATCAAATCTGCCCAGATCTTAGAAAAAAACTCTCAGTGGCCTAATACATACTGACAGGTACATTCTAAGAGGCAGACCTCACACTAATTAAAAGACTGCATTCCAGAATCAGCCTGCCTAGGTGCAGAGCCCAGCTCCACCACTTACGGCTGTGTGAAAAGTAATATCTCAGTTTGCCCTCATGTAAAACAGGAAGTAACTGTAGTAATAGCAGTAGTTGTAGGATTGTGAGAATTAAATGAATTAAAGTGTCTAAAGTGTGCAGGGCAATGCCCATACATGGTAAATAAATCTACACAGGTATCACCTGGAAAGGCTGTGAGTAATACTTATGTCCAGGTCCCATACAGAGATACTAAATTAAAAACACCTAGGTAGGGTCTAGGAATATACATTAGTAAAACCAATGTGCTGGTGGCTAGTCCTGTTGGGAACTGTCTGTATTCTCCAAACAAGAAGCTTATTCAGGTGCTTAGTGAAACAGATAACACTTGTAGCAGTGTTTGCTGTACTTCCAGATTTTTATTTACTACTTAAAATTGGATAGAAGAAGTATACAGACATTCAACTGTAGTAAAGTACACGTGAGAAGAGTATTTGACTACTGTATCACTGGACAGAAAGCAGAATCCATTACAAAAAATAAAATAAAATAAAATAAAAGTTCAAAATAAAAATAAATGTAGCTTGAGAAACAACATGGAAAACAAGAGGGGATAAAGAGCACTCAAAATACTAAAAGGAGAGGAAATTGTTGAAATGAGCAGAAATTCTCAAAAAAATACATGGAAATGGATAAAGTATTGTACAACTAAATAAAAAGATTCTATGTAATTGTCAAAATCAATACTACCTTAGTATATGTATTAAGGAACATATAAAATAAAATTGTACAAAGGAATCTTTTTTTCAGTGATTCAACAACTCTCTACATTATGCTCTGCTCACCAAAAGTATAGCTCCCGTCTGTCACCACACACGATTACAGTACCATTGACTGTATTCCCTAGGCCTGTGCCCTTCATCCCCATGACCTATTAATTCCATAAATGAAAGCCAGGATAAAGTAATGTGTTATATAAAGTTATAATACTTCATTTTCACACAAATAATAACTATTATGGGAAAACCAGAATATAAAAATAAATAAAAGTAAACAATCTCTTATTATAACACCACTCAGAGAGAAGAAATTGATACTGAAGTTAAGATCCTTCATGCTTGTATTTAGGTACATCTATGTATGTATTTATGTGTGTGTGTGTGCGCACACGTGTATGCACACTTAAAATATCTCCTGCACTAGGATCATGGCATCCTCATTTGATCTCTCTACTGTCACTCTTACAAACACATTTTCTCCACTCTATAACTAACATTATTAAAATATATGTCTGATTATATTAACCTGATATTTAAAATACTTCAGTATCTTCTCACATCTCTGAGGATCAGGTCTTACATCCTTATTATGTCTACAAAGACCATCTATGTTGAAGTTATATCTATTTTCCTACTTGCTCCTTCTCTAACTACTTTACCGCCATACTTACTCTATGCTTAACTCTCTCAGACATGGCATTATTTTTCTTCCCTTCAGGACTGGAGAATTATCCACCAAGACCTTACCCACCCCCTCCTTTCCTTTCCCTATATAACTTACTTATTCTTTAACTCTGTAATATTTTGAGCCAAATGGTTCAGATTAGACCACTGATAAAAATGGAAATAATGCTTCCAATATTTAAAAAGAGGCAGAGGAATTTCAATTGTTTTTTCTAGAAACCCAAAATAATAGGTTAGGTGTGGCACTTTGTGAGATTAATGATGAATAAAACATAATCCCAACCTCTAGGCAAGGAGGGAAAAGTAAGCAGACTAAACATTTACAGAACATACAATGTTTTTATATACTTTACAAAATCTCATGTAATTACCAAACAAAATATATGGTTACTCTATTTTACAAATGAAAAAACTGAAGATCAAAGAGATTACAAAACATTCCTAACATCAAAATGGATTTGAACCCAGCAATGTCTAAATCCAAGACAGGTACTTTTTCCATTATTCCCAGCACCACAGCTCAGCAGCTTACAGTCCACAAATAACTCTAACACAAAGCACAGTGTGATTGGCATGACAATAAAAGGTGCTGAGGCAGTACTTTGAAAGACATATCTTTCAGAGAACTTTAACTGGTTGTTAAAAAGCAATGTTAGAGAAGCACAGAAGAGGATTCAAGAAGCCTTCCCAAAGGAGGTGGTATTCGAGTCAGACCCCATATACCAAGATTTTGAAATGATTCAGAAAACACTTAGAGGGGCGCCTGGGTGGCTCAGTCATTAAGCGTCTGCCTTTGGCTCAGGTCATGATCCCAGGGTCCTGGGATTGAGCCCCGGCATCGGGCTCCCGGCTCCGCAGGGGGCCTGCTTCTCCCTCTCCTACTCCACCTGCTTGTGTTCCCCCTCTTGCTGTGTCTCTCTCTGTCAAATAAATAAATAAAATCTTAAAAAAAAAAAGAAAACACTTAGAAATGAATCATAAGTGGGGCGCCTGAGTGGCTCAGTCAGTTGGGCATCTGCCTTTGGCTCAAGTGGTCATGATCTCAGGGTCCTGGGATCCAGCCCCAAGATGGGCTCCCTGCTCAGCAAGGAGTCTTCTTCTCCCTCTCCCTCTGCCCCTCCCCCTGCTCATTCTCTCTCCCTCTCTCTAATAAATAAATAAATAAAATCTTAAAAAAAAAAAAAAGAAATGAATCATAAGTAGCAAAACCAGAAAGGATCATGTTAGAAACAAAAGGCCATAAAAGGTACCAATTTAATACTTTGATAGGTTTCATACATCCTGCCCAGTCCTCCCATACAACATTCCCAATCTTCACAGATGGCTTGGCAGAGAAGGTAACTCTGGTTACTTTTTAGGGAAAGCAGTTAATCAAATTCTTATAGCCTGAGATCTAACAATTCCCTGAGAAGTTCCCTTGGGGAGATGCAGTGTAGACTATCTGTATTTCATATCTACTGAGGACAAAAAGCTGAACTTAAATAAGATGGTTGCAGTGAATGATAATATTAAGGTATATGAAAACTAGGGACCCTTCCCTAATAGGACAGGTTGCCACATACTGAGGTAGATGGAAAAGAGAGGCTGAGGAATATCTTTGTTATTTTGAATTAAAATTTTACAAATTCTGATACTAAGAGTACATCTAAATGCACGTTTTTTGTAGACTTTTAAAAATGAGATCACCAATAAAAATTCTTATAAAAAGATTCTAAAGATACCAAACAACAAGTAAATTTAAGTAGATAATGAATATAATATAATTTTATGCTTCCAGAAATATTTTCTCAGGCATATTCTGGAATAAAACATACTTGCAAATTCTGCTACTTATGTGAATGACAAATGCAAGTTCTACCTGGGAATTTCTTAAAGAGAAATAACTATCCATAATTGTACCAGAAACTTATTTGACATAAACACACACATAGTTAATTCTAACAAATTATACCTTTCTCATATTCACAAGTAAAAGACAGCAAATATTTTAATTTCTTAATTACTTTATATCTTAATAACTATTATATTTTATTGAGTTGAAAAAAAGGGCTATGAATATACCTTGCAATTTAAATCCTCAAAGTTAGCAGAAAAAGAAGCAGGGAACATCCACATCCCCTAGACTCCACAGGAACAAAATGGCAATTAGTAAACTAGCCATGTGATAAAATCATATTCCTTGTTCTGTCAAACCTTTAATTAAATAAAAACTGAAGTCATTTCAAGTGACTGAAATTGACAAAGGTTTCTTTCTATGAAGGGATTAGCTAATTATCTGAGTAAGTTGATAATGCAGACTCCTCAGCTCCTCTCTGCCCAGGGCACCTGACCTGGCTGCTCCTTTTGAAGACAAGGTTCTTCTCCAAGGTGGCCACATAGCTGGCTCCTCTTTATCCATTATCTTTTGTTTTTTTTTTTTTTTGTTTTGTTTTTTTTTTTTTAAGATTTTATTTATTTATTTGACAGAGAGACATAGCGAGAACAGGAACAGGGCAGGGAGCCCGACGTGGGGCTCGATCCCAGGACCCCGGGATCATGACCCGAGCCGAAGGCAGACGCTTAACGACTGAGCCACCCAGGCGCCCCTATCCATTATCTTTTGGTTCAAAGTTTACTTCCTCAGAGAAGTACTACCCTATAAAGCATACTGTACCATCTCACACACACACACACACACACACACACACACACACACACACACACACATACCTATTATGCTCTACTATATTAGCATATTTTATTAAGTCATGGTTCTCAAAGTATAGTCCAAGGACTAATTGGGAACCACCAGACTTTTTCAAGGGGACTGAATATTCAGATCTATTTTCATAACAATATTAAGATATTATTTTGCCTTTTAAACTCTCATTCCCTCACGACTGGACAAAGTATGAAAGTTCACTGCTTTGGTTTCAGATTCCACATTGCAACTAACCTTTAATTTATAAGCTTCTTTTTATGTTAAAAGGCACACTTGTTTTATATATTCAAGGTATGCTAATCTACATGCTCTTAAAAACTAACTGCTATACATACACACATATATGTAATATATAATGTATATACCTTAAACGTTACATATATATGTAATTATATGTGCATGTGTGTATATACACACAAACATTTAAGGTTCCCTAGAGTATAGAGATAGCATTTTAAGAAGTTTGAATGAATTCAGATAATAGTAGGTTAAACCATATCAAGTTGCCAATACTGGACTATGTTTGACCTAAAAAAACTGCTATTTATTATGATTCGACAATAAGAAAAAAGCTTCTATGGGAAAGTTAATGGGAAAAGTTTACCTTGTCATATAAATGAGCATATCCATTATAATCAAACCTACTGTCCAGGTCTTTCTTTCCCGAAGAATTTAATCTTGGACAGGTAGTTCAATCAAACATCTGCCATAAGACCTTAAGACAAATGTTGATGGAAAATCAGCAGTCTTTTCAGCCAATGGGGACAGGTGTACCAAGAAGAGCAGGCTAGTTAGTTCCATCAGCTCAGAAAATGGATTGATCCCAAAGGCAATGAAAAGGAGACTTGACCATCTGCAGTTCCCAAGAAGATAAATAAATCAGATTCAGATGTCTGCTGCAACTCTGGATATGATCAGAATGTCCCCTAATTCTTCATAGCATGGAACAACGGCATATAAGATATTGTTGCCAACTGGAACAAACTGTTCTACTTGGCAGTCAGTCAAGGGAAAGAAGAGGTTTCCCCGCCCCCACGTCTTCAATCATGCTTTCATTTTAGAAAATAAAACAAAATAAAATAAATAAGGGAGGGTATTATCTGCATATTACAGAGCATGATATAAATATTGTTAGATAAAATAAGGAAGTGTTGCTTTTAAGATGGAATATCCTAATGGGGATCATTTCAGTATGCTTGGGGATGTGGGAAATGCCCTATTCTTAATATTTCTCTCCATGGGGAAGAACTTCACTAGCTCTAACAACCTTAACCTATCTCCACTCCCTCTCTCCTTTTTCACCTAATTATGACTTTGAAAGGAGAATTGCACATGAGAACAGAGCTTGCTTCTGGTCTTCTTCAAGGTGAGGTGCTTTTAGGAAACATCAATCTGCTCCTCTTATGCCACAAATTTTAGAGAAGACTCCTCCCAGACCAGCTGGAAAGACGCCTGCTCTGATCCAGCCCTGTTATTGCTAAGGCTGCTACTTCTTGGGTTCAGTATTGCCCATATATACATAACTTTCATAAAAATAAAGGTGAATATTCTGGCCTCCACACACTAACCTTTTCACCTTATTTCTCAAATTGGCTCAGGATCTCAGTCGAGAAGGAAAATATCATTAAGAACTTTAAAGTACATACCAACTTCACTGATAATAAACACACATTTTACAAGTCAATTTTTGAGCACTATTACCTCTCGAATCTCCACAGGCTTGGAATTAAAGAGGTTGCTGGCCATCACCTTGCACTGCAGCCCAGTGAGCCTGATAAAAAAGAAAATGAGGGAACCCCTGGCTTAGAGATGTTAGTGACTTGCTTCCTTTTCTCCTTTCTAATAGATGAACTGAGGACTTATCTTCTGACAAACAAGCAAACAAACAAGCTAAAACAAAAAATCCATAGAGCTATCCTGCCTTTTTAACACCAAGGGAATTCTAATGGATTAATACAAATGAAGGTTGGTAAAATCTGTCTACAATGGCTGGGACCACCAAACTACAGTGAGAAAACAGTGCCTTCAGGAAAATTGCAGCCAAGACTGTAGTTAAAAGAACACAAAACTTCCCTTTACTTCATTCTGCTATTGTGAGAAGACAGTTATGAAGAGTAACTTTGCTCAAATTAAATAGCACTCTATTTTTACATAAGATAGATGATCATAATAGTCGATGACACTTTTTAAGGGAAATGCTGCTGGAAAAATTACAAAGCGAAGCAGGCCTAAACAGCTGCATCTGTTGGACTGGGTTTTTGCAGCTGCACAGAACCCAGGATAAATGACAAGCAAATCTTCTCACTCATTCCTCTGTTACTTCTAAATCTTCAGGCTCATATTTCATACTTCAACATCATATTATTTTTCTTATTGAGCTGCCAGGGGGAAAAAAGATAATTTCACTAAAGATGATAAAATGAAGAGGACAGATTCTTTGTCATGCGTATGAATGAGAGAAAAAAGTCATCTGATTTTAAGCCCTGGTTAAAGAAGTATTTTCAAGTGTTTTACCTGGGTCAGCACGTGACCTCTGGAAGACAGAAAACAGACCTAGGGTTTCATAACCAAGAAATGAATTGAGAGGTCACATTAACACTGTCAAAGCAGGATTGTCATATTACAAAAATAGTAATGCTGTGTCCAGAGTTCCTGATTTCCTAAAATTAAGCAATAAAATGGACTATAGTCAAGTGAACCTGACTATAAATCAGGAGATAACCCTGCCACTACAATATAAACTCTTGGAACTCAAGTACTGTCATCTGTAAAATAAAGCTGTGAGAACTGCTGGGGCGCCTGGGTGGTTCAGTCATTAAGCGACTGCCTTCAGCTCGGGTCATGATCCCAGGGTCCTGGGATCAAGCCCCACATTGGGCTCCCTGCTCACTGGGAAGCCTGTTTCTCCCTCTCCCACTCCCCCTGCTTGTGTTCCCTCTCTTGCTGTGTCTCTCTCTGTCAAATAAATAAATAAAATCTTAAAAAAAAAAAAAACCTGTGAGAACTGCTGAAATTTAAGGTTTCTTTTAACTGCAAGATTTTCTTTGTCTATTATCTATGTTTATTTTAAGAGAAACAGATGGGTAACAGGCACTTCTGCTGAAGGAAATGTGAAAGAAAACAAAAAGTCAGTACTAATGATAGCTAACCATTATATGGAAGAAGGAAATCTAGTTATTCTGCTTTTGATTCTGTGCTATTTCTTTTAAGTAATTATACTATCAGTTCTTGATTCTAAAACACTCATTTTCATTGATCTTATCTAAATGTGCCAAATAAAAAGGATCCATTTTTTTCCTTATTAGAAAATTGCTAAATGTTCATTGTTTTAAATATAAAAATTCACAAAAGGAAAATAAAAATTATCTATAATCCTATCACCTTGACATAACCATAACTAACAGTTTCTATATAGGAATATGTATGTGAAGTAAGTTCCCAGATATTGTCTTACCAACTGGTACTGAGGAACTTTAAGAATGTCTTCCTGTTTAGAACTGTTCAACTACATATTCTCAGTGGTCAAATTGAAACTGGCAGCACAAGAATAATCACTTTCAAACAAGTAATTATTAAGGCCCAAGAATCCATACTGGGAAAACTGGTATAGTGAGGGAAGAAAAAAATAAACTCCTACCCTATAATTTGCTGAGCAGAATGGACCAAGAAATTGAGTGCCCCAATTAAAAGAGTTCCACTTATTCATTACCCTACTAAATGGCATGCCTGCTTAATTGGAATAATCAGCAAGACAGAGACTTAGTTCAGTGCATTTGAATGACTCCTGATAATAGTTAACTGGCATGCCCATCTCATTTAAGTGGAACACCTGGTGTTATCTCTCAGCCCTGCTCCCAGGAGCTGGCTCTATATAATATTTACTCACATAAATGTCTATGGGGCAAAGTTTTTATTGTTTCCTTACTGCTACACCTTAGGGATTGCTAACAAAGTTTTATCCATGTTTAGTTTCCTCATAGACCTTTATCAAATAATTGCATATTTGACACTGAAAATCCAGAGTGGTAGACTGAGGTTAATGACACATTTAGAGCTTTACTAAAAAGTATATTCTTAAAGAGAGTACCTTCAGTATTATGCAGTATTTATTCTGCAGTCTTACAATTATATATTTGATGTCACAGTCAGCTATTACAGTAAAATTTCACTGATAAGAATGACAAAGAAACATAAAATGTCAACCTCAAATGAGTTTAGTTCAAATTATCCAATTAAATTTTAACTGCTAGAAAACAGATTCTCTACTAAACCTGCTTCTTTAGACAAATAACCATTAAGGCTACTTTTATGGTGGGGATAAATAATGTAGAAATTTCATTCAATTCAAATCTTACAATCTAAAAAAAAATCTTTTTCAATTTATCTCAATACCATGATCTGAAAAGTCCTTAGTATTTTTATGATTTAAGTACAAAATATATGAAAGCCTACTGGTATCTTACAACCATTGAAATATATGCAGCACTTAAATGATTTTTTAATATTGCACAGTTTCTTGGCAAGATGGGAACTAATGCAGATTACCAGCTCTCTCCTAAACCCAATCCTAGTGAAGTGACAGAATCAACAAGGAAACTGTTGGATTTAAGAAACTAATAGCCAACTTTTATGAAATTTTTATTTATAAAAAAAGAGAAAGAAATTTTTATTTATGTCCCTTTGCTGGGAAATGGCAGCCCAGAGTGGAGAGAAAGACCAAAGGAAAATTTCTAATTATGTTATTTTCCTCCTCCACATTGTACTGTACTGCACATTGCTCATGTGAGCCATGAACAAATAAGTACAACAGGTAATGTCAGGGTAGCTGTCATAGGTGGGGTTTTTCTGAGGCAGATGTTAAGGTAGAGTTTGAGGTACAATGCATTTATTAAAGACCAATACTTATGAAAAGAGGGAGGATAAAGCAGGCTTGAACAGGAGAAATCAAAATATGATGCAGGCCCAGCACATTTCTGACCTAGCAAGCAGATAGTCTGGGAGCAAGTTTTATGTCCTGCATCAAGATGAAATGGCGAAATGGCCAGGTATTACCTACCTCTCACTCGCTCGTGACCAGTTGTGAATTTCTCTGGAAAAGGCATGAACTTGTTTAGGCAGCTCTGTGCTTCTGAGGAAGACCATGAAGGAGCTGACTACTGAAGGCTCACCATACTTCTAACAGATAGGCAGTAAATCCTTCCCTGAAGTGGGGTCTGGGTGGTACAGCTCATATCTACCACAGTGGTCTACTGGCTAGCAAGGATGTGAGTAAAGAACAGTATTTGCAGACAGACCTATAGTCCCTTAGCACTTCTAATTTGATCCTTATTCTTTCTACTCTCAGGATTAAATTATCATAGTTAAGAAAGATTTGGAAAAGGAAAGTACAGATCAATTTTACTGAAGAATATAAAAGCAACAATTATAAATAAAATATTATTGAATTAAATATACATGTCTAAATATATGTATTTTACTTCCGTAAATGAATCCATGTGTTAGAACCACTGGTACACAATAACCAAGTGACTTCTCCAGCATTGCCCGCTGTAGCTATCTAGGCTCCCCAGTGATACAAAATTCATGTGGCAGCAATATTTATTGTGGGGTGATTCCTCAAAGAATTAAGTTAAGAGCAAGGCCTAAAAACATAATAAACAGATAACTGCAGGAACCGCTTGGCAACAGTGGACTTACTGTTTGTAGTTTATAGTGGTTCTGAATGTCTAGGACATGTATTTACTTGCAGTTTTGCTGTGCATATGACTTGAAAAAATATGCATGGCAGACAGGCAAGTAAGATAAGCCAAAAACCACCACACGATGAGGTGGTAGTAGTAGTCAGAATATTTGGAATTGTATTTATTTATTCATATTGGAAATCCCTGCAAATCTAATTTGTTTACATAAAATGTAAAACGGTTTAGAAATAAAGCCCACTGTGAGAGTGGATATAGAAGGAAAATATTTGGGGCGGCTGGGTGGCTTGGTCGTTAAGCGTCTGCCTTCAGCTCAGGTCATGATCTCAGGGTCCTGGGATCCAGCCCCGCATCGGGCTCCTTGCTCGGCGGGAAGCCTGCTTCTCCCTCTCCCACTCCCCCTGCTTGTGTTCCCTCTTCGCTGTGTTTCTGTCAAATAAATAAATAAAATCTTAAAAAAAAAGAAGGAAAATATTTGATAAGGCCAAAGAGAGCAATGACTGTAAGCCATAAAAAAGTAGTTCCTGTGAACACGATGTCAGTGTTCACATGCTGGGGTTATTGAGGAGCCCTCAAGATATGTTTCTTTGTGTCAAAATCTATCTCATTATCGGTCTACTTGACAACGAAGGCCATAGATTTTGAGGCACAGGATTTGAGAACAGATTTCTTCAACCACACACCAGCTGTATGACCTTGTTCAAATTACTTAGCTTTCTTCAGTTTCAACTTCCTTATTTGTAAAACAGTTAAGTAGCATACATTTATAATTTTATGATTACTAAATTAAGTAACCAATAATGTTTCTCCACATATCCCCATCCACACTACTCCTTTTCCCCACCTGCAAAATTGTATTCTTTACTTGATCATACTACAATTATACTATTACTATTTATTTATTTATATGTATTATTTCATTGTTCCTAGATATAAATTAGCCAATTCTGGACAAACTTTTTCAAGTTCTCAGATTATTACCATTTAATGGAAAAAGAGGTATACAAAGATAAGAGTCTTAGCAAAAATCAGTAGTATATTATATAAGAAAAAATATCTAAAATCTGCATCTAAATCCAGTAGAGCTAAAATTATACTTCAAAAGTCTAAGAAATGAAAGCTTTTGGTGAAGTATTGTTGAGAAAATTAATATTTTTAGTAACTCCATTAGATTCATGAAATGTAGGAGGTTTGCATTCTGTTATAATTTTAGGAGAGTAGTGTGAAATAACTCATTGTAATAATTAAAAGTCACTTTCATATGTAAAACAGGCCCAAAGACAGAATACTAAATCCAGTTTTATTTACCTTAAAGGAGCAGGAAAATTTATCAGATATATGTAAGCTGAGGCACTGTTAAACTAGCATTGTCTGTAAAAGATAAAAAGCAATAAAATTTTCTTTTTTCATCAAAGATTAAGTTGTGTTGTTAATGACTACTCCTAAATATAAATTAAAATTGTCTTTGCACTTATATATCACTTACGTTTGAATAAGCTGTCACTTGGAGTTATTCCAAAATAATAGCAAATAGACCCCCAGCATTAAAATAATGAGATAGCAATCCAACCTTCTAGGCAAATATATAATATCATTTTCCAGTAACAGAAGAAGCCTAAAGAGCAATGGAAATAGATTTCCCTAGCAATTTATGTCACTCAAATCCATTATTAATTTTGTGCCTTACCCAGCACATAGGGGTGTAGTTAAGATTAGAGCTCATTGGATAATTTAAAATTCATAGTTTCCTGAGCTTCTCAGAGTAAGGTGCTATATAAATATTAAATAGCAATAATCATGATAATGATGAAATTATTATTCTAATCTTCATCTTGCACATGCTGTAAGTAATTCTCAGGCACTTTATCACTTGGCTATGTGCACATACACACAGCCAGGGAGGTTTTGGGGGTATGGAATTCCCTTTGAAATCAATGGGAGCTCTGCAATCAAGTCAACTCAGCAGAGGAGTGGGGAGGTGGGGAAGAAAGAAAAATTGTGGTGTGACACTGAATAGAATTAAAGCAAACAAAAAGAAAAAATACAGTTCAATGGTTTCAAAATTAAGAAAAAATGAGGCAAGGCTGCTATTTTTAATTAAAAGAAATAAAATTATAAATATGATTTTATAGAAAAAGTGTAAAAAATAAAAATTTAAAAAACAGCCATGCAATTTCTTGTATAAGAAATGAAAACTCTCCATTCTTTTAAATAAGACCCAAATATGTTCATGTTTCTTTTAAGTTCCTAAACCTTATTTTAGATTTGAAAATATCTCTTCTGTATCATATTTTAAAGTCCTCTTTGTGTCTGCTGAAATTGGTTGCTGTAATAGTCCTGAAAAGAAGGTGATAAATTATATTTAAAAAGACAGCCTTCTGCATTACTGAGAACTACATCAGCACCTGTGGCCAACAAAATCATAAAAATGGATGCCTTCAGAAAAGATGTGATAAAATGTATTTCCTTATAATTAGAATAGTAGAAACCACAAATATCATCATGTTTAATACTAAAAACATGGTAGACAATGCAGGGAAGTTATCTTTATGAACTGCTATTTATATAGTTTAAAAGCTGTCTCTTTCCTAATTTTATCCTCAGACCCATATTTAGCCCAGAGATGGAAACCATATTTATAGAAACAATCTTCTTCAGATTCTTTAAGATAAGAGGGCACAAACCAACACCTACAAATTTATAGTTTACTCAGCCAGCCTGTAACCATGGAAACAGATTGACCATTTACACTGAGCTAGCCCTGGCGAATTCAACCCTTCTTCCCTGTCTTGAAAACTGCTAACAATGTAATCTGATTACTTTGTCTAAGAACGTATCATCATTCAACCAACCAACCAATCAAGAATGTATATTAAAAAGTTCTTGCTACATTATTGTATAAAAAGGCTTAAAACATGTCTAACACATAAGTTTAACAAAATCCTTTCTACAGAATCTTTTATTGGAGAAAGAGATGCTGCATCAATAAGACTCTTGATTATGTGCCATCTGCCCATATTGTTCTCCACTTATTTTACCCCACACTTTATTGTTCTGGGCATCTTCAAACCTTGTGCAAACTCTGCCGTGCATATGTCCTTTATAATACTGACTTCACATCATCCTCAGCCTCCATGTAGATGTGTGAAGAATGACTACTGCCAATCCTTGGAGAGAGGAGACACATCATGAGTCTTGGCTCTTAAACAGTGACAATTACCTATTTTTATTTGATATCATTATTATAAATAACCATAGTATTACATCTGCTACTTTGGTATATCTTATAGCACAAAATGAAATCTCACATACATTATTAATATTCAATCTCCTAACAGCCCTAACAGAAAAATGTCATTGCTGACTGAACAGAGAGAGTTCAAGAGAGTTCCAAGAGAATTGAAATATCTTATCCAAGGTAAAAGTATATAAATAAAAAAATATAAAGTTAGTTTATGTCTGCACCAGGATTCACTTTGATCTTTTGATCTGTCCTTCACTCTGTACCTACAATTATTTAATTCCCAGGTAATATCCTAAGACAAACTAAACTTTTCTAATTAACCATATTTACTGAAAAATCAAAGTTTCTCTGTACATCTAACTTTCATCATATGTCACTTTTTCTTCTTATATGACCTGTAGAGATCATAAAATTTTTTATTATGGCATAAGCTATGTAATCAAATATCAAAGGTTAAAAGATCACACTAACAAATATCGAACAGCTCTCCTTTTGTTAAAAATCTCCTATTGAGATAAAATATATATATTAAAAATCTTTGAAACTTTCTGGCTCATGATAATAAGGGTATAATTGACATATTGGAAAAATTAATTCCTTAGTATTTTTTTATTTATTTTTTTTTAAGATTTATTTATTTATTTGAGAGAGAGAGAGAATGAGAGAGATAGAGAGCACGAGAGGGAAGAGGGTCAGAGGGAGAAGCAGACTCCCTGCCGAGCAGGGAGCCCGATGCGGGACTCGATCCTGGGACTCCAGGATCATGACCTGAGCCGAAGGCAGTCGCTTAACCAACTGAGCCACCCAGGCGCCCCTCTTTAGTATTTTTTTAAAGATTTTATTTATTTGAGAGCGTGAGAGAAAGAGAGAGAGCACAAGCAGTGGGGAGGGGTAGAGGGAGAAGCAGACTCTCTGCTGAGCAGAGACTCGATGGGACTCGATCCCAGGACCCTGGGATCATGACCTGAACCAAAGGCAGATGGTTAATGACTGAGCCACCCAGGCGCCCCTCCCTTATAATTTTCTTAATAACATTTTATTTTCTCTAGCTCACTTCATTGTAAGAATACAGTATATAATACATATAGCATGTTTATGTTATCAATAAGGCTTCCAGGCAACAGTAG
The DNA here is from genome assembly GCF_009762305.2 of Zalophus californianus. NCBI lineage: Eukaryota > Metazoa > Chordata > Mammalia > Carnivora > Otariidae > Zalophus > Zalophus californianus. Next base: position 139,668,730 of record NC_045598.1, on the reverse strand, counting down.
GCTATTAGTAGTTAAGTTTAGGGAGAGTCAAAAGTTATACACAGATTTTGAATACGTGGAGCATCAGTGCCCCTAGCCCCCATGTTGTTCAAGGATCAAGTGTACTCTGAAATCTACAATAGATTATATGCACATATATATGATGTACATATAATAAATGCACATATATGTTTAACATGAGGAAAAGACATCTCCCTTGATATCATTTAAGTAAATAAATTTTATTGGCATAGAACTTTCAGACTTTTTAAAATAAAGTTGAAATTTGAAAAGTGTAAAGAATTTCAGAACTCTTTAGGTATAACACTGCAAGTTATTTATAACTCTGATTTATTTTAAGCCAGTGGTAAACTGATCCCACATGTAAAATGAGTCAAACTCTTTCAAAACATTAAAAGTGCATTAAAGGAGAAGAAACTGTACTAAATAGTTCCTGCTGCTCTACAAGATTTAATTTTTCACAGTACGAAAAATTTATTTCCTCCAAGAGAGTGACTTACTTGTCAAGGCTCACTATATTATTAGATATATTTGTATTGGACCTAAGCCTAGAAATATGGTTTAAGAACTTAAATTTATAGAAACTGCCTCATATGTCTCCTTGTATATCCAAGGCCCTTTACAGAGGCTCTTTTAAAAAAAAGTACTTTTACGGGCACCTGGGTGGCTCAGTTGTTAAGCATCTGCCTTCAGCTCAGGTCATGATTCCAGGGTCCTGGGACCAAGCCCCACGTCGAGCTCCCTACTCAGAGAAGAGCCTGCTTCTCCCTCTCCCACTCCCCCTGCTTGTGTTCCCTCTCATGCTCTGTCTCTGTCAAATAAATAAAATCTTTAAAAAAAAAAAAAAGTACTTTTACTGCCTATGAGGTAAAACCAAAATAGATATTTAAAAAGATATTTAAATCATTTATAGAGCATTTTCATTAGTTAAAAAGAAAACAGTATTTTTAGGATTTTTAATGTTTTAATATCATATTAGTTTTCTATTGTTGCATAACAAATTACCACAAACATAGCACTTTAAAAACCATTTATTATTTCACTGTTGTAAAGGTCAGAAATTTGATCTTAGGGTATGAGAAGCCAAAATCAAAGTGTCAGCCATCTGACTCTTATCTAGAAACTCTGGGGAAAATCCACTTCCAGGCTCATTCAGATTGTTGGCCGAATCTTGTTACATGTGGTTGTAGGACTGGAGTACCTGTTTCCTTGGGTGATTGTCAACTAGGAGTGGCTCTCAGCTTTTAGAGAGTGCATTTCCGTTTTGCCATATAATATGGTAACATAATAATGGAAGTAACACCAAAGGGTGGAAGTCATGGGAGCCATTTTAAAATTCTGATGACCATAAACATGTTATTAAAATCTTAGTAGTTAAAAGAGCACATGATTAATAGAACACTATATTAATGTTAGTTTTAAAGAATAACAAGTTTAGCTTAAAAATAAAACCCAAATGAAGGCAAAAAGCTATTAATAGTAATTTTAATTATGTGTAAAATTTCAACATAATGATATACATACAACATATAAATGGTAATAGCTTTATACAAAATGTATCAAAGACATTAATCTACATGCAAATCATCTAAATAAACCATCTAAATTTTAATCTGTAAGACAAATATTGTAGATAAAAACAGAAAAGTAAAAATGGCTTCACCACATTAATTTTTTAAATTATTTGAAAGTGTCAGTTATATTTAAAAGCAACCATGCTAAGATAAATTAGTGCTGAGGTAAAATTTATATGTAAGAAAATCTAAAAAGATTATATTTTGACTTTCTATAAAAGCTGTCAAAATCTTTTTCACCCTGCAATGACATGGATGGAGTTAGAGAGTATAATGCTAAGTGAAATAAATCAGCCAGAGAAAGACAAATATCATATGATTTCACTCATATGTGGAATTTAAGAAAAAAAAAGAAAAAGAAAAAAAGAGAGAGAGAAACCAAGAAACAGACTCTTAACCTGTAGAGAACAAACTGATGGTTCCCAGAGGGGAAGACAGTTGGGGGGATGGACAAAATAGGTGATGGAGATTAAGGAGGGCACTTGTTGTAATGAGCACTGGGTGATGTATGGAAGTGTTGAATCACCATATCGTATATCTGAAACTAATATAACATTGTATGTTAACTATACTGGAATGTTTTTAAAAATTATAATGAAGGAGAAGTCAAAAATTTAAAAAAAACCTTTTTCACCCATTTCCTTCTTAGCATCCTCAAAAAAAATCAATAAAATTAAAAAATAAATTTAGTAAACTTTACCTTTAATTCGATTATGAAACAGACACTATCTACAATTAAAATAGTATGATTATCTACAAATGGAATGGAATGAAATCAAGAAAAATACCAATTACCATATACACCAGCCAAAAGGTCTGAAAAGATACATTATTCTTAAGTATTATGAGCTAAAAATAATTTACATAACCCTCAAAAACTCCAACGATACCCCCTTTCTTGAAGCCATGTGCAAACATCATTGACAGGTCAATGGCAAAATCAGGGAAAATTTCCTCCTACTGGTCCTTAGGGAAAGTGGAGATAAAACTCAAACATGCTGTCCTTTTCAATTTTCTGTAACTCTCCCTGCAACCAAGGGAAGTAGCAAGAACTTGAAGAGTGAAAGAGAAGCCATCATCACCATACAGCTATTAACTAAAGTCAGTTCAGCAGAAATAAGCATAAAATCAATAGTTCAAAATACTGGTGGCTATCCCATAAAGTCAAGAGAAATGTCTGCTTGAGATGCTCTTCCTCTAAATTATATCAATTTTTTTAAAAGATTTTATTTATTTATTCATGAGAGACACAGAGAGAGGCAGAGGCAGAGGGAGAAGCAGGCTCCCCAAGGAGCAGGGAGCCTGATGTGGGGCTCGATCCCAGGACCCCGGGATCATGACCTGAGCCACAGGCAGATGCCTAACCATCTGAGCCACCCAGGTGCCCTAAATTATATTGATTTTTTTTCAGTATTCATGTCATTCAAATCTCTGCTCATACATAACCTGCCGATGGCTACCTTCCCTGACCAACTTATCAAAAACAATACCCCTCAAAAAACATATACACACATCTCATCACCTTTTATTCCCTTAATTGCTTTAATTCATATACCATTAATTATTCCTAAAATCATGTTTACCACCTTTCTTACTAGAATATAAGCTCTAACAGCGGAAGAAGGAATTTCTCCTGTATTTTTTACTGTTTTTTCCTAGCAATTACAATAATGCCTGGTGTATGTTGGGCATTCAATATATAATGAATGGGTGACAAATATTAAAATATTCTTAAATGTGTACTTGAAAAAAACATCAAATTCGTAACAGCAGTTCTATAGAAAGATCAAAGAGATAGGTACATAAGTAGACAGATAATTATGGGAGGGAAGAGAGAGACAGAGACAGAGAAGGGAGGGAAAGACATGGAGACAGAAAGAGTGAGACGGAAAGACAGAGAAAGCAAACATGTCCCACAGGCTATGGTTTGCCTCTTTATTTTCTTATGGGAAAGATCCAAAGAGGACTATAACCTTGGGACAAATCTGTATTTCTTTTATCAAAAATTTGAGGCTAAAAAATGACAAAATATTAACAAATGTTTATTCTGAATGGTAGTTACACAAGTATTTGTAATATACTCTATATTGTTTGACAGTTATAAAAAATTCACACTTTAAATATTTCAAACTTTTAAATATGCACAGCAAAGCAAACCATCAACAAAACAAAAAGGCAGCCTAATGAATGGGAGAAGACATTTGTAAATGATATATTCATTAAGTGTATACTAAGTACATAATATCCAAAATATAAAGAACTTATACAACTCAACACCAAACAATCCAATTTAAAAATGGGCAGGGGGGGCACCTGGGTGGCTCAGTCGGTTAAGTGTCTGCCTTTGGCTCAGGTCATGATCCTGGGGTCTTGGGACAGAGCCCCACATCCAGCTCCCTGCTCAGCAAAGAGACTGCTTCTCCCTCTCCATCTGCCGGCCACTCTGCCTACTTATGCTCGCTCTCTTTCTCTGTGTCAAATAAAAAAATCTTAAAAAAAAAAAACAAAAACGGGCAGGGGACCTGAATAGACATTTTTCCAAAGACATTCAGATGGCCAACAGACACATAAAAAATATGCTTAACATCACTCATCATTGGGGGAATGCAAATCTAAACAACGATATAGCACCTCACACCAGTCAGAATGGCTGGTATCGAAAAGACAAGAAATAATGAGTATTGGCAAGAACGTGGAGAAAAAGGAATGCTCATTCACTGCTTATGGGAATGTAAATCAGTGCAGTCACTACAGAAAACAGTATGGAGGTTCCTCAAACAATTAAAAATAGAAATCCCACAAGATCAAGTAATTCCACCACTGGTTATTTACCCAAAGAAAATGAAAACACTAACTCAAAAAGATATCTGCACCCCAAGTTTAACTCAGCCTTATTTACAATAGCCAAGATATGGAAGCAAACTTAAGTGTCCACTGATAGATAAATGGGTAAGGAATATATGGTATGTGTATACAATAAAATATTAGCCATAAAAAAGAATGAAATCTTGCTATTTGCAACAACACGGATGGACCTAGAGGGTATCATACTAAGTGAAATATGTCAGACAGAGAAAGACAAATACCATAGGATTTCACTTATATGAGGAATCTAAAACAAAACAAATGAACAAACAAAAAGACTCCTAAATACACAGAACAAACTGGTGGTTGCCAGAGGAAAGGTGGGTGGAGGGATGGGCGAAATAAATAAAGAAATGACGTATAAACTTCCAGTTATAAAATAAGTAATTCACAAAGATGAAAAGTATAGCCTAGGGAATATAGTGAATAGGATTGTAATAAGATTGTATGTTGACAGACGGCAACTACGCTTATTGTGGAGAATACTGAGCTATGTATATAATTTTCCAATCAGTGTGTTGTACACCTGAAACTTAACACTGTATGTTACTTATACTTCAATTTAAAAAATATTTCAAGCATACGAATTTAACTCAAAAAACAAAAAAAAATTTTACTGATTAAAGATTAATGAAAGAAAATACATCTATATACATAACAGCAATAACAACAGTAAATAGATGATATAGGAGAAAGTAAAAGGATCCTTAAAATGAAAATACAAACAAAATAAGTGATGGTAATAAGAATATGTATTATAGAATGTGTAATACATTATAGTATGTAGGACTCATAACTCCCAATTTCAAAGCTTACTACAAAGCTCCAGTAATCGAGACGGTGTGGTATAGTCATAAGGCTGGACATTTAGATCACTGAAATAGACATAAAAGTCCAGAAATAAATTCATACACTGATGTCCAACAGTAATGCCACGACAATTCATTGGGAAAGAGTCACTTATTCAATGAAAACCTCAGTTATAGCTATACAGTTATAAATATATATAGTTATATATGTGTGTGTGTGTGTATATATATATATATAGCCTAAAATATAGACATAAATGTAAAAACTAAAATTAGAATATTCTTAGAAGAAAACATAAGCTTAAATTTGTGATCTTGGATTAGGCAAAGCATTCTTTTTTTTTTTTTAAAGATTTTATTTATTTATCTGCCAGAGAGAGAGTGAGAGAGAGAGAGAAAGCACCAGCAGGGGGATCAGCAGGCAGGTGGAGAAGCAGAAGACTCTCTGCTGAGCAGGTAGCCTGATGCAGGACTCAATCCCAAGATCCTGGGATCATGACCCGAGCCGAAGGCAGACACTTAACCGACTGAGCCACGCAGGTATATGTAGGCAAAGAATTCTTACAGATGACACTAAAAGCCTAGATTACAAGAGAAAAAAATGGGTAAACTAGACCTCATCAAAATAAAAACTTCTGTGCTTTAAAAACACTAAGAACATGAAAAGACAATCCACAGAATGAGATAAAATATGTACAAATCATATATGTGATAAGGAACCTGTATCCAGAATATATAAAGAACTCTTACAACTCAATAATTAAAAAAATCCAATTTAAAAACGGGACAGAGGACCTGAATAAACAATTTCTCCAAAGAAGAGACACATAACCACGTGAAAAGATATTTAACATGATTAATCACCTAGAAAATGCAAATCAAACACAAATGAAATACTTCTTCACAGTCACTTATTGCCTATAAATAAAAAGGCAGGCAACAAATATTAACAAAAATGTAGAGAAACAGGAATTCTGATATGTTGCTGGTGGGAATATAAACTGGTGCAGCTGCTTTGTAAAACAGTTTGGAAGTTCCTCAAAATGTTGAGTATTGTATGTTTAACAAAATGTTACCATATGACCCAGTAATTCCACTCCTGGGTATACAACCAAAAGAAATAAAAACATACAACCTACAAAAACTTGTACATGAACATTCTATTCAGCCTTCAAAATAACAACAAAAACAAGTGAAAACAATAGAAATGCCTATCGACTTATAAATGAATAACAAAACGTGTTTATTGAATGGAATACTATCTGGCAATGAAAGGGAATGAAGTGATGATATATATACACTAGATGAACCTCAAAAACATTACGATAAGTGAAAGAACCCAGACAGAAAAGACCAGATATTTTAAGATTCCATTTATATGAAATTCCCAGAATCGACAATTCTTAACAAGACAGAAATTAGAGCAATGTTTACCTAGAGTGAGCGTACTGGTGGGAAAAATGAAAACTGTAAACGGGTATAGAGTTTCTTTTTTGGAGGGCAAAAATATTATAATGTTAGGTTGATTGTTTGGTGATGGCTGGAAAGACAGTGAATGAATACTAAAAAACACCGAATTGTATACTTTAAATGAGTGACTTTAAATTGGTGAATTGTATGGTAAATAAATTGTATCTCAATGAAGCTGTTGGAAAATATAAGTAAGATTAACCCATCTATTTATTGGAAGGAAAAGGGATGTCAGACTGAAACAATATTCATTTTTTATGCAGTATTTTTAAAACTGCATCTAAAAGAAAATGGTTCAGGGGAGCCTGGGTAGTTCAGTTGGTTAAGCGACTGCCTTCGGCTCAGGTCATGATCCTGGAATCCTGGGATTGAGTCCCACATTGGGCTCTATGCTCAGCAGGGAGTCTGCTTCTCCCTCTGACCTTCCCCCCCTCTCATGAGCTCTCTCTCTCTCTCTCAAATAAAATCTTTTAAAAATAAATAAAATAAAAAAGAAAATGGTTCAGAAATGTCACAAGGAATAGATTATGCAAATATACATCAGAAAGGAACAAAAAGAGTTCTTTATATCAATACCATCTAATGTAGGGGCACCTGGGTGGCTCAGTGATTAAGCATCTGCCTTTGGCTCAGGTCATGATCCCAGGGTCCTGGGATGGAGCCCCACATCGGGCTCCCTGCTCCGCGGGTAGCCTGCTTCTCCCTCTCCTGTTCCCCCTGCTTGTGTTCCCTCTCTCACTGTGTCTCTCTCTGTCAAAGAAACAAATAAAATCTTAAAAAAAAAAAAAATACCATCTAAGGTTGAACTCAAGGCAGAAAGCGTTAAGAACAAGAAGCTCTTTCTTATATGTGAAACAATCACGTAGTATAATATGAAGAGCAGCTTTGTGCCCTTTGCCCAACTTTTGCAAATTTAACTGTATGTTGTATTTGCTTCAGATTATTTTTGTCTATTGTTCTGTATAAAACTCCATGTGTCCTCCCCTCATACTATTTCTCTGCCTCCCTCCTTTACATTTCCACATACCCTGTCTCTAGAGTAAACCGGATGCAATGTACTATCACAACAGTACTTATGGCCACACTGTTCATAAAAGGAAGAAAAAATTGTAAACTATATAAATTTATATCAATGTGTATGCTGAAGAATATCCTTGCAACTCAGTATATTATGAAAATTAAAAATGGATGAACTAAGACTACATCTACCATCTTAAAAAATACAAACATATTACTAAATGAAAAGAAAAACCAAGTTAGGGTGTTATTTATGAAATGTTCAAAATTCTGCAAAATACTATATAACATTTGAAAAATCTCTAAATACATAATAAAGTATTAAAAACAAGTTGAGAAATAATAAAAAATGAAGTCATGTATTTTTTGCTGTGCAGACTTAAATTTTAATGAAGTCAATGCATCAATTGGTTCCTTTATGGATTAAGCTTTTTTCTCCTCAAAATTATCCTTTTCAACCACTAGATGATAAATATGATAACCAATATTTTCTTTTAAAATTTTTTAAAGGTTTGCTTTTTTGCATTAAGGTTTGTTTTTGTTTGTTTGTTTTTTTAACCTAGCTAGAATTGATCTTATGCACTGTGTAATTAGAATCTAAATTTAGGGGCACCTGGGTGACTTCAGTTCGTTAAGCCTCTGCCTTTGGGCTAGGATCAAGGCCCAGGTCCTTGGGCTCCCTGCTCAGTGGGGAGCCTGCTTCTTCCTTTCCATTGCCTGCTGCTCTTCTTCTTGTGAGCGCTCACTCTCTGTCAAATAAATAAATAAAATCTTAAAAAAAAATCTATTTTTTTCTATAAAGTTGGTCTCTGTCCCAGAACTATTTACCATATTCTTTCTCTACTGTTGTGGAATGCCGTATTTGTCATATATCAGGGGTCCATATATTAACAGTTTGGGAGCTCTCTATTTTGTTACACCTATCTGTTTTTATTTATCTCCCTCCTAATACTACTCTGTCTTTATTATCATAGATTTATTGTGAGCTTACATACGATAAGGAAATTTTCTCCAACAACATGAATAACGTTTTGGCTCTTCTTGGCCCTTAGGTTTTATATATAGATATTAAGATTAGCTTGTTAAAGTTTCATTAATCTTATAATCCCTAAATTTTTTCAGAATTTTTCTACCCGTAAATACTGTTCTATAATTTTCTCCATATACACATTGCCATCTTTTATTAAGATTATCTCTAGATACTTATTCATATCTTACTTGGGAATATGTAAAGCCTTAATCAAAATACAAGGCAAACAAGTGAAATAAGACTGAGAAAGACAAATACCATATAATTTCACTCATAAAAGGAAGCTAAAAAAAAAAAAACAAGAAAGGAGGAAAGAAAAGAATAAACAAAAAGCAGAGTCAGGCCTGTAAATACAGAGAAAAAACCAAGGTTGCCAGAGGGGAGGGAAGTAGGGCCTAAAGCAAAAGTAGGGGCTTGGGCAAGAGTTAAAGATACAGGCTTCCAGTTATAAAATGAGTAAGTCATAAAAATAAAAAGCACAGGCCTCTGTCCCTTTCTGGTGTTCAAGATGTCAAAGCAAGGATGTGGTGGGTCCTCTGGTGTGAAATTCTGGTTTTCCCTGGGTCTTCCAGTAGGAGCTGTGATCAACGGTGCTGACAACACAGGAACTAAAAACCTGTATATCATATCTGTGAAGGGGATCAAGGGACAACTGAACAGACTTTCTGCTTGGGGTGTGGGTGACATAGCGATGGCCACAGTGAAGAAAGGCCACCCAGAGCTCAGAAAGAAGGTACATCCAGCACTGGTAATTCGACAACAAAAGTCATATCGGGAGAAAAGATGGTGTGTTTCTCAATTTTGAAGATAATGTGGGGGTCAGAGTAAACAATACAGGTGAAATGAAAGGTTCTGTTATCAGACCAGTTGCAAAGGAGTGTGCAGACTTGTGACCCAGGATTGCATCTAATGCTGGCAGCAATGCATGATTCTTTAGTGTATTTGTTTAAAAAGAATTTTTTTTAATTATTTGCTCCCCCCCCCCAAAAAAAATAAAAGGTACAGCATAAGGAATACAGCCAATGATGTAGCAGCGGTGTATGGGGACAGATGATAGCTACACTGTGGTGAACACAGCATAATGTATAGAGCTGTTGCACCATTATGTTGTACATCTGAAACTAACATAATATCGTGTGTCCACTACACTCAACTTTTTAAAAAGTATGATATAGTTTTTACTAATAAAAAAGTACTGGGCAACAATATAAACTATTAAATGCCATTATTAATGTACATTTTAGTATATTTTCTATTAGGTTTTTTTTTTAAAGCATTCTGTGCCTTATTTTTCTTTTTTTTTTTTAGATTTGATTTTATTTATTTGAGAGAGAGAGCACAAGCAGGGGGAGCGGCAGACAGAGGGAGAAGCAGGCTCCCTCCCCACTGAGCAAGGAGCCCAATGTGGGACTGGATCCCAGGACCCTGGGATCATGACCTGAGTCGAAGGCAGACGCTTAACCAACTGAGCCACCCAGGCATCCCTTTTTTCTATTAGTTTTTAATGCTGTGTAGGAATGCTTTTGAGCCTTTGCATGTTGATTTTGTCTGTAAGAAAACTTGCTTCACTTTCCCTTTTTTAAAAGATTATTTATTTTTTTTACTTATTTTAGAGAAAGCACAAGCGTAGGAGGGGAGGGCAGAGGGAGAAGGAGGGAGAGTCCCAAACAGACTCCAAGCTGAGCATGGAGCCCAGCAGGGAGACCATGACCTTGAGATCACAACCTGAAGTGCAACCAAGAGTCAAACGCCCAACTGACTGTGCCATCCAGGCATCCCAAAATTTGCTTCACTTTCTTATGCATTCCAATGCTCTGTGGATTTTCTTAGATTTGCTTCTAGTTTCAACATATTTTATTACTTTATGAATATACTCCTCAAATGCTAGTTTCCTAAGAGATATATGTTTTATAAGTGTTTAAATTGTTCAAATGTTTTCCCTGTATATTTTTCTTTAATACATTAATATTATTCCATCACTAGCCAGGTTTCCCAGGATGCGGAATATGAGGTAGAAAGTTGATAGAGAATCAAGTCTTGCAAACACCATCTATGGAAGAGAAGGGAAAGAAACAGGACTGGACAAAGGGAAAAGTTAAGCTGTAATGAAATCTCAGGGGAAACACCAGCCAACACCATAGGAAACTCCAAAGCTAAGACTGGATGGTATACCAGACTTTTCTCAAATTGGCAGGAGGGGGTCATGTCCTTAAACTTCCTGATGGACTAGTCATTTGATCCAAGTTGTCCAGGAAAGGGGGCTTGAAGTTGGACAAGGTGACTCTCTTCATCTAGTCATTTCCTGAAAATGACCAGTAGTTGAGGGTTATCTGCTAGCAGCATTCCCAGGCACTAGGACCATACTCCTTAAGCCCAGAAGAAATATCTAGTGATACGTCACAGTGTCAACTAAATATACACTGCAATAATAGATTTTATGGTGTTCAACTTAACTATCGAGATAAATGATATTTTATAAGATGTGATATTTATATATATGTACACACTGATAAATTCAGTTTGCTAATACTTTATACTACTTTATAAACACTGCTGTTTTACTTGCTAATATTTCCTTTCCCCTCTTTAAACTTATATTCATAAGTGACAATGTTCTATACTTTTTATTCATTTACTCATGGAATATTTATTGATTGCTTTCTATGTAGCATATACTGTTGGAGGTGTTTAGGATATACTTTTCAAGAATGTAATTCTATATTTTGTTTCCACAGAAGCTAAGTATTAATTTAACTTGTTGAACATCTACAACATACTTACTTCAAAATATTTATCAGATTATTGTAGAAAATTGTTTTCATCCAGGATAAATTCTTTTGTCTTCTTTAGCAGGGTATGAAATGTGCGATAAAATTTTATTCTAGGCTCACATTGGATGGAAGATTTATTACCATTAATATGCATATGTTGTTATTAATACTGAATATGCCTTTCCTCTCTCTTCCCCACTCTTTCTCTCTGTGTGTGACCTTCCTTTGTCTAGCTCTTTTTTTTTTAAGATTTCATTTTTTTATTATGTTATGTTAATCACCATACATCATTAGTTTTTGATATAGTGTTCCATAATTCATTGTTTACATATAACACCCAGGGCTCCATGCAGAACGTGCCCTCTTTAATACCCATCACCAGGCTAACCCATCTTTCCACCCTCCTCCCCTCTAGAACCCTCAGTTTGTTTTTCAGAGTCCGTAGTCTCCCATGGTACGTCTCCGCCTCCGATTTCCCCCCCTTCATTCTTCCCCTCCGGCTACCTTCTTTTTTTTTTTAACATATAATGTATTATTTGCTTTAGAGGTACAGATCTGTGATTCAGCAGTCTTACACACATCACAGCGTTCACCATAGCACATACACTCCCCAGTGTCTATCACCCAGCCACCCCATCCCCCCCAACCCCCACCACTCCAGCAACCCTCAGTTTGTTCTGAAATTAAGAATTCCTCATATCAGTGAGGTCATATGATACAAGTCTTTCTCTGATTGACTTATTTCGCTCAGCATAATACCCTCCAATTCCATCCACATCGTTGCAAATGGCAAGATCTCATTCGTTTTGATGGCTGCATAATATTCCATTGTGTGTGTATGTGTGTGTGTGTGTGTGTGTGTGTGTGTGTGTGTGTGTGTGTGTGTGTGTGTGTGTGTATACACCACCTCTTCTTTATCCATTCATCTGTTGATGGACATCTTGGCTCTTTCCACAGTTTGGCTATTGTGGACATTGCTGCTATAAACACTGGGGTGCACGTACACCTTCGGATCCCTACATTTGTATCTTTGGGGTAAATGCCCAGTAGTACAACTGCTGGATCATATGGTAGCTCTATTTTCAACTTTTTGAGGAACCTCCATACTGTTTTCCAGAGTGGCTACACCAGCTTGCATTCCCACCAACAGTGTAGGAGGGTTCCCCTTTCTCCACATCCCCGCCAACATCTGTCGTTTCCTGACTTGTTCATTTTAGCCATTCTGACTGGTGTGAGGTGGTATCTCATTGAGGTTTTGATTTGGATTTCCCTGATGCCTAGCGATGTTGAGCACATTTTCATGTGTCTGTTGCCATTTGGATGTCTTCTTTGGAAAAACGTCTGTTCATGTCTGCTGCCCATTTCTTCACTGGATCATTTGTTCTGTGGGTGTTGAGTTTAAGAAGTTCTTTATAGATTTTGGATACCAGCCCTTTATCTGATATGTCATTTGCAAATGTCTTCCCCCATTCTGTCAGTTGTCTTTTGGTTTTATTGACTGTCTCTTTTGCTCTGCAAAAGCTTTTTATCTTGATGAGGTCCCAATCGTTCATTTTTACCCTTGCTTCCCTTGCCTTTGGTGATGTTTCTAGGAAGAAGTTGCTGCGGCTGAGGTCGAAGAGGTTGCTGCCTATGTTCTCCTTTAGGACGTTGATGGACTCCTGTCTCATGTTTAGGTCTTTCACCCATTTGGAGTCTATTTTTGTGTGTGGTGTAAGGAAATGGTCCAGTGTCATTCTTCTGCATGTGGCTGTCCAATTTTCCCAACACCATTTGTTGAAGAGACTGTCTTTTTTCCATTGGACATTCGTTTCTGCTTTGTCAAAGATTAGTTGACCATAAAGTTGAGGGTCCATTTCCTGGCTCTCTATTCTGTTTCATTCATCGATGTGTCTGCTTTTGTGCCAGTACCATACTGTCTTGATGATGACAGCTTTGTAATAGAGCTTGAAGTCCTGAATTGTGATGCCACAGCTTTGCTTTTCTTTTTCAACATTCTTCTGGCTATTTGGGGTCTTTTCTGGTTCCATACAAATTTTAGGATTATTTGTTCCATTTCTTTGAAAAAAGTGGATGGTATTTTGATGGGGATTGCATTGAATACGTAGATTGCTCTAGGTAGCATTGACATCTTCATAATATTTGTTCTTCCAATCCATGAGCATGGAACATTTTTCCATTTGTGTCTTCCTCAGTTTCTTTCAAGAGTATTTTATAGTTTTCAGAGTATAGATTGTTTGCCTCTTTGGTTAGATTTATTCCTAGGTATCTTATGGTTTTGGGTGCAATTGTAAAAGGGATCAACTCCTTAATTTCTCTTTCTTCTGTCTTGTTGTTGGTGTATAGGAATGCCACTGATTTCTGTGCATTGATTTTATATCCTGCTACTTGACTGAATTCCTGTATGAGTTCTAGCAGTTTTGGGGTGGAGTCTTTTGGGTTTTCCACATAAAGTATCATATCATCTGCAAAGTGTGAGAGTTTGACTTCTTTGCCGACTCGGATACTTTTGATTTCTTTTTGTTGTCTGATTGCTGTGGCTAGGACTTCTAATACTATGTTGAATAGCAGTGGTGATAGTGGACATCCCTGCCGTGTTCCTGACCTTAGGGAGAAAGCTCTCAGTCTTTACCCATTGAGAATGATATTTGCTGTGGGTTTTTCATAGATGGCTTTTATGATATTGAGGTATGTACCCTCTCTCACTATACTCTGAAGAGTTTTGATCAAGAAAGGGTGCTGTACTTTGTCAAATGCTTTTTCTGCATCTACTGAGAGGATCGTATGTTTCTTGTTCTTTCTTTTATTAATGTATTGTATCACATTGATTGATTTGTGGATGTTGAACCAACCTTGCAGCCCAGGGATAAATTCCACTTGGTAGTGGTGAATAATCCTTTTAATGTACTGTTGGATCCTATTGGCTAGTATTTTGGTGAGAATTTTTGCATCCGTGTTCATCAAGGATATTAGTCTGTAATTCTCCTTTTTGATAGGGTCTTTGGTTTGGGGATCAAGGTAATGGTGGCCTTATAAAACGAGTTTGGAAGTTTTTCTTCCATTTCTTTTTTTTGGAACAGTTTCAGAAGAATAGCTATTAATTCTTCTTTAAATTTTTGGTAGAATAACACCCAGTGCAAAAAAAAAAAAAAAAAAAAAGAAAAAAAAAAAAAATAAATTTTTGGTAGAATTCCCCTGGGAAGCCAGCTGGCGCTGGGCTCTTGCTTTTTGGGAGGTTTTTGCTGACTACTTCAATTTCCTTAGTGGTTATAGGTCTTTTCAGGTTTTCTGTTTCTTCCTGGTTCAGTTTTGGTAGTTGATACATCTCTAGGAATGCATCCATTTCTTCCAGATTATCTAATTTTCTGGCATATAGTTGCTCATAATATGTTCTTATAATTGTTTGTATTTCTTTGGTGTTGGTTGTGATCTCTCCTCTTTCATTCACGATTTTGTTGATTTGGGTCATTTCTCTTTTCTTTTTGATAAGTCTGGCCAGGGGTTTATCAATCTTGTTAATTCTTTCAAAGAACCAGCTCCTAGTTTCGTTGATCTGTTCTGCCATTCTTTTGGTTTCTATTTCATTGATTTCTGCTCTGATCTTTATTATTTCTCTTCCCCTGTTGGGTTTAGGCTTTATTTGCTGTTCTCTCTCCAGCTCCTTTAGCTATAGGGTTAAGTTGTGTATTTGAGACCTTTCTTGTTTCTTGAGAAAGTCTTGTATTGCTATATACTTTCCTCTCAGGACTGCCTTTGCTGTATCCCAAAGATTTTGAACAGTTGTGTTTTCATTTTCATTGGTTTCCATGAATTTTTTTTAATTCTTCTTTAATTTCCTGGTCGACCCATTCATTCTTTAGTAGGATGCTCTTTAGCCTCCATGTATTTGAGTTCTTTCCGACTTTCCTCTTGTGATTGAGTTCTAGGTTCAAAGCATTGTGGTCTGAAAATACGTAGGGAATGATCCCCATCTTTTGGTACCAGTTGAGACCTGATTTGTGACCTAGAATATGATCTATTCTGGAGAATGTTCCATGGGCACTAGAGAAGAATGTGTATTCCGTTGCTTTGGAATGGAATGTTCTGAATATGTCTGTGAAGTCCATTTGGTTCAGTGTGTCATTTAAAGTCTTTATTTCCTTGCTGATCTTTTGCTTAATGATCTGTCCATTTCAGTCAGGGGGGTGTTAAAGTCCCCCACTATTATTTTATTGTTGTTGATGTGTTTCTCCACTTTTGTTATTAATTGCCTTATATAATTGGCTGCTCCCATGTTAGGGGCATAGATATTTACAACTGTTAGATCTTCTTGTTGGATAGACCCTTTAAGTAGGATATAGTGTCCTTCCTCATCTCTTATTACAGTCTTTGTTTTAAAATCTAATTTGTCTGATACAAGATTGCCACCCCAGCTTTCTTTTGGTGTCCATTAGCATGGTAAATGGTTTTCCACCCCTTCACTTTCAATCTGGGGGTGTCTTTGGGTCTAAAATGAGTCTCTTGCAGACAGCATATCGATGGGTCTTATTTTTTAATCTAATCTGATAGCCTGTGTCTTTTGATTGGGGCATTTAGCCCATTTACATTCAGGGTAACTATTGAAAGATATGAATTTAGTGCCATTGTATTGCCTGTAAGGTGACTGTTACTGTATATTATCTCTGTTCCTTTCTGGTCTATGTTGCTTTTAGGCTCTCTCTTTGCTTAGAGGATGCCTTTCAATATTTCTTGTAGGGCTGGTTTTGTGTTTGCAAATTCCTTTAGTTTTTGTTTGTCCTGGAAGCTTTTTATCTCTCCTTCTATTTTCAATGACAGCCTATTCTTGGCTGCATATTTTTCTCATTTAGTGCTCTGAATATATCATGCCAGTCCTTTCTAGCCTGCCAGGTCTCTGTGGATAGGTCTGCTGCTAATCTAATATTTCTACCATTGTAGGTTACATATCTCTTCTCCCGAGCTGCTTTCAGGATTTTCTCTTTGTCTCTGAGACTCATAAGTTTTACTACTAGATGTTGGGGTGTTCACCTATTTTTATTGATTTTGAGAGGGGTTCTCTGTGCCTCCTGGATTTTGATGCCTGTTTCCTTCCCCATATTAGGGAAGTTCTCTGCTATAATTTGCTCCAATATACACCTTCTGCCCCTCTCTCTCTTTCTTCTTCTTCTGGGATCCCCAATTATTCTAATGTTGTTTCGTCTCATCGTATCACTTATCTCTCGAATTCTGCCCTCGTGATCCTGTAGTTGTTTATCTCTCTTATTCTCAGCTTCTTTATTTTCCATCATTTGGTCTTCTATATCTCTGATTCTCTCTTCTGCCTCATTTATCCTAGCAGTTAGAGCCCCCATTTTTGATTGCACCTCATTAATAGCCTTTTTGATTTCAACTTGGTTAGATTTTAGTTCTTTTATTTCTCCAGAAAGGGTTTCTATAATAATGTCCATGCTTTTTTCAAGCCCAGCTAGTATCTTTAAAATCATCATTCTGAACTCTAGGTCCGACATTGTACTAATGTCTGTATTGAGTAGGTCCCTGGCAGTCGGTACTGCCTCTTGTTCTTTTTGTTGAGGTGATTTTTTCGTCTTGTCATTTTGTCCAGAGGAGAATAGATGAATGAGAGAACAAAATGCTAACAGGGTAACAACATCCCCAGAAAATATACTCTAAACAAATCAGAAAAGACCTGAAACCGGCGGAATGTCTAGCTCTTTTAACAATGCCTGTAGCTGACCCTTTCAGATGGTGACTACACTTACCATGGTGAGCACTATGTATACAATTGTTACATCGGTGTGTTGTGCACCTGAAAATAATATAACATTGTATGTTAATTATACTTCAATAAAAAAAAAGAATATGGGTTACTCCCAGTGTGTAAGATACTTTGGGTTCTTAGAAATCAGCATAACCCCAAGATGAACTTAGAGACAGTTTTTTTCAGCCATATCTTATGAATAGGGTGCCAGACCTTAATCTCTGTTTTCAAACACTTAAATACATATTTGAAAACCACTTCTAATGCTCTTTTACTGATAGGAGCTAAATTTCTGGCTTCCACCTCTCATTTATTAACCCAGAGGCCAGGAGGCCCACAAAATCAGCTCTGCTCACAACTATTCACATGCTGCTCTGTGGAGATCTGCCTCATATTTGAGGCTAGCTAGATCTCTATTTTTTTAGCTATCTATATTTAGCATTTAGATTTAAATTTAAGTACTAAATTTACCACCTTGTCTTAAAATATCTGAGAAGCACATTAAATGATAAATGATGTAGTACTGCCTTGACCTTCAGTGGAACAATTAATAGCATCCATAACCAGATATAAAGTTATTTACAGAGAGAAAGGAAGAATATGTAGGAATCTAATAAATCAAATAAAAAGTTGATGTAATAATTAATTCACCATCTCTGCAGTTTGGAAATGCAACTCCTTTCATAAACACATAGAACATTTACAATAGTGTCTCAGGCACTTTTTTTTTGGTACAAGGTGCATTTTTTTTACATTTTAATTCCAGGGCAATTAATATACAGTGTTATATTGGTTTAAGGTATATAATATAGTGATTCAACAATTCCATACATCACCCAGTGCTCATAATGACAACTACACTTCTTAATAACCATCGCCTATTTCACCCATCCCCCCCACCCCTGCTTCCCCTCTGGTAACCATCAGTTTGTTCTCTATAGTTAGAGTCTGTTTCTTGGTTTGCCTCCCTCTCCCCCCCTCCCTTCTTCATTCGTTTTGTTTCTTAAATTCCACATGAGTGAAATCATATGGTATTTGTCTTTCTCTGACTTATATCACTTAGCATAATACTCTCTAGCTCCATCAATGTAATTGCAAATGGCAAGATTTCATTCTTTTTATGGCTGAATAATATTTCATTCTACATATATACTACATCTTTTTTATCCATTCATCTATTGATAGACACTTGGGCTGCTACCATAATTTGATTACTGTAAAGAATGCTGAAATAAACAAATGGGTGCATGTATCCCTTTGAAATAGTGGTTTTGTATTTTGGGGATAAATACCCAGTAGTGGGATTACTGAATCATAAGGTAGTTCTATTTTCAACGTTTTGAGGAACTTCCAAATGTCTTCCACAGTGGCTGCATTCCTACCAACAGTGCAAGAGGGTTCCTTTCTCTCCACATCCCTGCCAACACTTGTTTCTTTTGTTTTTTAATTATTCTGACAGGTAGGAGATGATATCTCATTGTAGTTTTGATTTGCATTTCCCTGATAATGAGTGACGTTGCACATCTTTTCAAATGTCTGTTGGCCATCTTTATGTTTTCTTTGGAGAACCCTCTGTTCATTTCTTCTCAGGCACCTTTATATAGTACCTTATTTAAGCCTCAAAACAAACCTTATGATGCATATTTCATTATTCTACCATTTTAGAGATAAGGAAACCAAAATAGAAGTTAATTTTAAGTAACATCTTCAAATGATACACAATTGGTAAGTTGTGAAAAAAGGGTTCAAACGTAATTATCTAACGTCAGAACCAAATTCTTCATCATGAGATGTCTGGGGGGAAATCAGCTAGAGATGTCTAATCACCTAATCACTATGTTCTGAAGATGAGGTCACTGAGTTGTATTACTGATGATAATTACCCTGCAGGAATGAATGAGGTTACACAAGAAGGCATTTGCATGAGGAGGAGCTGAGATCAAGCCTTGGAAAACAGATTTAGGTAGCGGTTAGAGAAAAAGAAGCCAGCAAAGGAGATCAATCAACCCAAATATAAGAGGAGACCAAGAGATGCATATTCCAAGGATCCACGTATCTTGCATACAATACAAAATATTTTGCTTCAGGGTTAAGAGAAATTATGTTGTTGTTGTTGTTTTTTTGAATTCCCTGTTAGAGGGGCTCCTGGGAGGCTCAGTCATTAAGCGTTTGCCTTCAGCTCAGGTCATGATCCCAGGATCCTGGGATCGAGTTCTGCATCAGGCTCCCTGCTCCGCAGGAAGCCTGCTTCTCCCTCTCACTCCCCCTGCTTGTGTTCCCTCTCTCACTGTGTCTCCCTCTGTCAAATAAATAAATAAAATCTTATAAATAAATAAATAAATAAATAAGTAAATTCCCTGTTAGACTAAGAATAATTTCTATGATAATAAAATTCTAGGGGCTCCTGGGTGGCTCAGGCATTAAGCGTCTGCCTTCGGCTCAGGTCACGGTCCTAGGGTCCTGGGATCTAGCCCCGCATCAGGCTCCCTGCTCCGCGGGAGGCCTGCTTCTCCCTCTCCCACTTCCCTTGCTTGTGTTCTCTCTCTCGCTGTGTCTCGCTCTGTCAAATAAATAAATAAAATCTTTAAAAAAAAATAAAAATAAATAAAAAATAAAATTCTACAAAAATAAGGTAGCAATTACATAGACCAGATGACTCTAGTAAAGTTTAGAAAGTAGTATTTTTCAAATATCATTTAGAATTAAATTGGTTAAGATTTTCACTTCACATAAAAATTCAAATGAATAAATGTAAATCCAAATGAATTAAAGACCAGGAAAATTATGACCCTTATATTCAGATTTCAGTAAATTATATTAGAACAAGATTTAATCACAAACTTCACTGATCTGGATCAGTATTTAGTTTAAATTCTTAGTGTGATACTGCTTATATTATTTCAAAAAACATTGAAATTAGATTCTCAAACACTATACATGTTAATTTTTATACACTAATTATAAAGATGAATACCTTTCTCCACTTCATACTCACCTAGTACAATGAGAGTTTCCTTCACATTACTTATCAATATTTATGATTAAAAAATTACATTTTGTGAACTGATTGATAATTGGCTTCCACACTAAGGCACCTGGATGGCTCAGATGGTTAAGTATCGGCCTTCAGCTCAGGTCATGATCCCAGGGTCCTAGGATTGAGCCCCACGTCTGGCTCCTGACTCAGCAGGGAGTCTGCTTCTCCCTCTCCCTCTGCTCTCTCCCCCAACTCATGCTCTGTCTCTCTCTCTCAAATGAATAAATAAAATCTTTTAAAAAAATTGGCTTCCCCACTAATCAACCAGTTCCACAAATGTGAGGTCTGCATTCTTTTTTTTAATCACCTTTGTATCTCTAGGTACAGTATAGAGCCTCATCACAGGAAGAACTCAATCACTATTTTTGAATAAATGAACATCACAGATAGGGAATTCTTGATAGTGTATTTCAAAGCTGCTTTCAGGGCAAAATTTGCTGCTGCTGCTGAACAATGAATCTTGTCTCCCTCCTGCCACAGTTTACTTAGATGAAGCGTAAAATAAAGTTCAAAGAAACAAAGATCAGATATAATTTTATGAGGGATAATTCCTGATATGTCCTGATAGGATGGGTAAGTAATTACTTACCCTGTCATGTGTCAGTTTATTCTTATAAATAAACTACCCCAGTTCATGCTATCATCTCTTCCCACTTAGACTATTCAATAGCTTGCTACGGTTTCTTAATTCTAGATTTAGAGAAAAGGTTCCTCGGGTTAAAAATTCAGAGACCTGGATTCTGTAATTTCTTGTGCTATCAACTGATATGAGCCTCTTTTATCATGTATTAAATAAGGGGACTGGGTACTCTCAAAATTCCCCTTAAGTCATATTATTTTCCCCAGTTAAATCCTCCCTTCAGGTTTCCTCCAATTACATTCTCAAAACAGATCAAATGTCAACTTCCCACCAAAATCCTTCCACAGGAACTCAGTGGTGCCAGAAAAAGGTCCAAATTACTTAAAATAGAATTCAACACTATCCAGCATCTGAACCCAACCTACCTTTCCATCATTTTCTACCACATATTTTCCTTCTAAGCACATGCAATCAAGAAATCCTGATCTGCTGGTCTCTGAAATTTGCCCTACACTTTCCTCCTTCCATACATTAACCCCTCTGAGGGACCCTTCCATATAATACTATATGTCAGTATCTTATCTATCCTTCAAGATCTATGCCAAATGCCATTTCCTCTAGGATTCCTGATTCTTGGCTACGCTTAGATTCTTCCTCCCCTTTGTATCCTTCAAGATTTGTTTAAACTTTACTTTTATTTACATTATGTTTAGTATCATCAACTAAGTTTTTATCTTAGTAGGAACAAAATCTAATTTACTTTGTTTCTCACAGCACTTACTGCTTTGCAATGAAAATAATAACCAGTTGAAAAATACCTATAGAAATAAATATTGCAACTCTTAATTTATTACCCTCCTCCTTTTTCTTTTCATCATTTCTTATTACCTCTAATTTTAAATTAAAAACTATTTTTTTCTTTTTAAAATTGAAGTTATTTGTGTAGTACTTCAATATATCATTTCCTCAGGATACTATGCATGCAAAAAAAAAAGGGCTAAAATCACATATGCTAAGATCATTGATGAATTTCAATGAATTAATGGGATTCCTTCATGTTATTGGGAATAGCTGAACAGTTTTCACAGATACATATTTGCCAAATCTACTCTTGATAAATACTTGGATAGTTTCTAGTTCAGAGACATTATGAACAACACTGCAGTGTACATTCTTGTATATATACTTTGGTACATTCATTTCTCTTTGGAAAATACCTAGGATAGATACAAATAACAGAACTGCTAGATGATAGGGCAAGTTGATATTCAACTTTAGTTAATACTATCAGACAGTTTTCCAGAGGGGTTATACCAATTTACTGTTCCTGCCAGTAGTAAAGCAGACTTCCACTTGCTTTACATTCTTGCCAAAGCTGTGTGGCATACGAGATTTTAGCCATTGAAATGGCAGTTTTTGCATCTGCCACCCAAGGGATGGTTCTGGGATCACCTGCTCTGAAAACCAAGAGGACTTGCATTCCTGAATCATAAAAGAATGTAACAAACAAAAAAGAAATTCTTACAGGTTGCTTGTAAGCATTCAGTTAAACTATCCCCACCCTCCAGAGCTCACTGCAGAGAGAGTATGCAAAAACACCCATCTCTCAGTCTTTCCCCAAAAGGGACTTGACTGTATATACTAACTGTCGCCTGAGGATCCAGCTTCTAATTAGCCAGTGAGGACTTCCACTGACTTCTCCCTCCAGCTCACTGCAACTCTAAAACCAGGTCAACAGGTCTCTGGAAGGAACCTGTACAAACACCTGGAGCTCTAGCTTTTGTGGTTGCTTTTTTCCCTTGATGTTCTGCACTATTACCTTTGTCAATCTGCTTCTCGATTCCAAACTGTGTTCCATTAGTCTATATCTGGACCAACCCCATACTGTCCTCATTAATATACCTTTACTAAATGTTTGGATATCTTGCTGTTGTTCTTCAAAATTTTCTTGGTTATAGCTGATACAAAAATTCTTAGTTCATATAAAATTAAAAATCAGCTAGGAATTTTCACACTCAAAAAAGCATGATGGGGCGCCTGGGTGGCTCAGTCGTTAAGCGTCTGCCTTCGGCTCAGGTCGTGATCCCAGGGTCCTGGGATTGAGCCCCGCGTCGGGCTCCCTGCTCCGCGGGAAGCCTGCTTCTCCCTCTCCCACTCCCCCTGCTTGCGTTCCCTCTCTCGCTGTCTCTCTCTCTGTCAAATAAATAAATACCATTTAAAACAAACAAACAAACAAAAAAACAAAAAAGCATGATGAGTATTAATTGAGATCACACTGAATTTATAGATCTACCAGGGAATAATGGATATCTTTACAATATTAAGTCTTTATAAAACTAAGTACAATTTTTAAATCTCTGGATCAAAGGAAATGAAATAAATTAGCAGACCAGAAAGGAACAACAAGGATGAAACTGAGACAGGAAGAAAAGAGAAGTAAACAGTGTTGAATATATCAAGATGAAAAAGTTATTATCAAAAGGACAGGAAGTTGCATCCTCTGTATCTCTTGTATCAACTGATAATCTCTGGTTAGATGATTTAGCTAATTCAGCTATCAGTCCTTCATTATCACAAAATGAATGAATTACCTAGAAGAAATCTGGAGATGAAAAATTGGTAAAAGTCAACAAAATCACTCATAAAATAAAGGAAGTACATTAAAAGTATACCAATTAATTTAAAATGGTATCAATTTGAAGGACAAAGCACCTGAAATGCTTATATATTGAAATGTGTTCAGGTTTAAGAAAAAGAGGGTTTGTTTCAAGATAGTTGACTGACTGATTTAAGAAGATCACTTGAAATTGAATAAATATATGGTCAATATTTTTAAAATTTGCTGGTAGTATAATCATTTTGATTTCAATGATCTCAAGCAAAATGACAGAAGTCCAATACCTAAATCAGTTAAAATTATAAAGGTTTAATGCAACAAGAATTTTATGGGTGTAATCTTAATCTCAGTATCTATATTTTCTCTGCATCCTTTTCTCACGTAAAGCCTTCCAACTAGAACAATTGCGATAAAAGTTTGAATTTAATGATATCTATAATAGCTCCATTCATAGTGAAGCATACACTAAATAATTAAAACACATCTAAACAAGCATAATTAAAATACATCTAAACTCAAAGCTCTAAGAAGTGAATTGTCTCATTAATGAATGCCTAAGTAGTCCAAGAAGAGAAAACATTCCATCAGAGCATGAGTAAGTATAAAATAAATGTTACTGAAGATACACTTCCTCCTAATGAAATAACTTTTCAGTATCTTCAATGTGTCAGTGGAAGATGACTTTCTGGTTTCAACAGAAAATCAGTCATAATATTTTCCAGACACCTTTATGTTAGAGAGAATAATGTTTATAAAAATTATAAAGCCAAAAATGTACACAAAATGAAAAGAAAGTTATATTTCCACTTACACATATATGTTCTTTAAGAATATTTCTAGAAAGAACAAATAAAAACAAATATGGGATTTTCATTAGTCTTTCTAGAAGAGTACTTTAAAAACTCCATTATAGGGACACCTAGGTAGTGCAGTCAGTTAAGCGTCTGACTCAGGTTTTGGCTTGGGTGGTGCTCTCAGGGTTGTGATCTCAGGGTCATGAGACTGAGCTCCACTTTGGGCTCTGCTCAACGCAGAGTGTGCTTAAGACCCTCTCTCTTCCCCTCTGCCCCTTCCCCTCGCCTCTCTCTCTAAAATAAATAAATATTTTTTAAAAATCTATTATGAAACATAAAAATTATGATAAAAATTGTCATGTAGGAAACTGGGGAGTTCAATCTTGAATGTTCACTCAAAATAAAAACTTAAATACAACTTTTATAACATTGACTTTCAAAGACTCAAAGGTCCAATCTTTGTTACAGCCTCCAGTAACTACTGTTCTAATACCATCTCATTTCCCTTTCACACATTTCTCACTACATTCTGAAAATTCTGGCACCCTTTCAATATCTTAACTCGGCAAGTATAATCTGACCTCAGAGTTTTTTGCACATGCTTTTCCTCTACCTAGAAGATAATTCCTCAACACTCACAATCTAGCTAAATACTACCTATTTTCCTGGTCTCAGAAAATACCTCTTAAATATCAGTTGCTCAAGGGTATTCCCTTATCTATATTAGATCCCCCAAATGGTCCCTTTTAAAATTCTCTTTTTTTATCTTAACAAATACTACAATATATAATGATGTATTTATTTTTGTTTATTACTTTTCCTAGTAGTCAAGCAAAAGAATATTTTTTAACAAAAAACAACTAGAATTACCAAGAGACAGAGAAAATAGGAAAAAAAAAAAGGATTTCCACCTAGAATGATAACCACTGAGAGGTTACAGGAGTTTATAAATTGAGATTGATAGGAAAAGATGAAGACATATCCAACCAAAGTTTATCTATTCCTATACCACCATAAGACCACATACTTCACTTGTGGAATCAAAACTACTCCAAAATATGGATAACTAGAAAATGCTTAAAAAGTAACTTTGCAGGTAATTTCAGATATATTCTAACTTTAACATTAGTATCAAAATGGCCTGTCCTTTTCACAAGGTTCCAAGTATCTCCTTTTGAGACAAGGCATGGCATGAATGATTCATTAAGCACATACAATGTAGAAATATTAGTGTTCTTGATCCCTTTTTTAGAGTAATGAAATTCTAGCAGAGATTTGCTTCTCTTTGCTTTCATATATTTACTATATATTGTAATCACCAGAAACTTACAGCATATAATGATAAAGAACAAAATGTTCATGGTATGGAAAACACAAAAGATTACACCAAAACATAAAAATCTAAAAAAAATCTACTTGTTTGTTAAGATTATTGTTTCCTTGAAGTACAAAGAAATAAAAGAGAAAAAACACAAACATTCTACTGAAACACAAGTAACATGCATTTTAAATATGAAAGACATGAGAGAGAATAACCATAAAACATTTAGAATAATGAGTCAAGATGTTTTAATATGCATAAATGTTAAGGAAAAAATACCCAGTGTCTTCAAAATTACTGGATGCTAAACAATTGTATTGTCTTTTAAGTAGCTAAGAAATTGTGCTAAGAAAGATATGTTTTGGAGAAATCTGTTCTATTCCCCTAAGGTGTACATATGGAATTTCCTATGTATATGAATTTTCTTGGACCAATTTTAATAGCTTCAGTAAATTTAGTATTCTGATTTTCAGAAACACAATAAAATTAGGATAAGAGGTAGAAAACTAAAATAGAAATGCTCAAGCATGAAAAAAAGTGCCCACTTGCTGTCTAAGGTCAATGGATTCTTAATGTATGTACAAAAGTAATTTCTGAGATCATAACAAAATATTGTTAGGGAATGCAGTATTGTATAATTTCCTAAGAATTCTATACAGGATAGATATAGAAGAGAGAAATATACTGATATGCAAATGCTAAGTACCAATTGAGGACATTTGTGGGCTAGGTGGCAGTTCTTACAGTGCAAATGATTTAATTTTGCCTAAATAAAATTTCAGAGATTTAAAAACAACGGTAAAAATTACCAATTAGTGCAAGAAGGTAATACAACTGATCTGCATGCATACTGAAAATCCTTAAAATTTTTTGGTTCTCACTGTGTTTCCCACAGTTACCCATAATCGCAATGACACTGCATATTAAGGACTCCAAATTTCTTTTTCCTGCATTAACAGAAACAACCTCCATCCTCTGATTATTAGTCAGGTGCTCACAAAGTCATCATCAATCAAGTCATACAAGCGTATGAATTCTTTCAGGACACTGCCTTGGCTGACAGTCTTTTACTAAACTATTTGAAAAGAAATGGGTATGATTTAAGAACCACAGAGACGGTCTTGTATATCCCAAATTAATTTTTTTTAAGATTTTTATTTATTTATTTGAGAGAGAGAGAGTGAGCAAGCATGAGCGGGTGGGGGAGAGGGAGAGGGAGAAGCAGGCTCCCTGCTGAGTAGGGCGCCCAATGCAGGGCTCTATCGAGGACCCTGAGATCATGACCTGAGCCAAAGGTTTAACCGACTGAGCCACCCAGGCACCCCCCAAATTAATTCTTAAGTGTTCCTGATTTTGTTTGAAATTTACCAGTTAAAACTTAGTTTATATTAACTACTGTATAAATTCTTCAAGAGACAAGTAATATTCCAACTGCTAATCATGTATACTTCATGTGAACAGAAGATCAAATAAATGTCTTGCTAAAAAGTAGAGGAAAAAAATTAAAATATGGATTCCTAGGAATGGATAAAGAAGGGGTTTTTGAAGGCTGGAATGTTAGAGAAGTTAATCTTCAGCTACTTCACAAATCTGTGACTGAACCCATTAACAAATATTCAGCAAAGAAAACCAGAAGGAAAAAAAAAATGATTCTACATCTGAGGTTTATTTTTTGTTTTTATTTGCAGTGGGGGTGGTTGAGAGATATTTTCCTGATAGGCTAGAAAGTATGCCCATTCTCTTCAGGTAGCTGAGAGATCAAAGAAACG
This sequence comes from Zalophus californianus, assembly GCF_009762305.2. Taxonomy (NCBI): domain Eukaryota; kingdom Metazoa; phylum Chordata; class Mammalia; order Carnivora; family Otariidae; genus Zalophus; species Zalophus californianus. The sequence goes on along the minus strand of NC_045598.1, from coordinate 139,641,321 downwards.
TCAAAGCAAAAAAGGAAAAAAAATGAAGGGGCTGTTGAAAAATCTCACAGCAACATTAGAACCTGAGGTACTTCTTGCTTCCAGGGATGTGTGGCACCTAAGGCCATCCTGTGCTGAGCCAAGATTAAGAATTCGTCACAACTCAAGATTCAATTTTCAGGTAACTGAGACTGAAAAAGACCTGTGACTTCACATTTTGCAACATGATCAGCCATTTCCAGCAACATGGCCAGTGTTCAGAATCTGAATCAAATCAAACTAGGTATGAAAACTGTCCAATAATTTAATACAAAAAGCCCCACAAGCTTTTTTCCCTATGGATTGCTAAAACATTCATTGGGAAATTTTAAATCACCAAATTCATCTCCTCTCTTCCAAAGTTCACATTGTAAAACTAGAGCCTTGCTAACTCATCGTGTTCCATAGAGTAATGATTTCATTATCACCTGGAACTTGCTAGAAATACAGAATATTGAGTCCCAGTCCACACTTACTATATCAGAATGTACATTTTAAGACTAAAGTGCATTAGATTTGCATGAATTAAAATTTGAAACACATTAATTTAAAATCTTCTTTGAGAGGTTAACTAAGTCTTTGGGTACTTCCCTTGGAGAACACAGACACTGATTATTTATGCACAGTACACTGGCATAACTAACATGATCTCACTGACATGTTTAGTGAGCCCTCAAAATGTGTCTTTCTATTGACTGTGAATTTGAGTGAAAGGAGCAAAAGTAATCCAACATTCGCTTTGGTATTGAATGTTAATTATCCTTCCCCTTCTTTTCTTTTTTGAACTATCTTCTTTTTTTTTAAGATTTTATTTATTTCAGAGAGAGAGAGAGGAGGGAAAAAGAGAGACATACAAGCATGAGCAGGGAGAGGAGTAGAGGGTCTCCACTAAGCAGGGAGCCCGATGGGTGGATCAATGTGGTGCTCTATCCCAGGACCCTGGGATCATAACCTGAGCCCAAGGCAGATGCTTAACTGACTGAGACACCCAGGCGTCCCCCCTTGAACTACCTTCTAATGATTACCAAAGTTTTAACATTCAAACACAATCCAGCCAATGATAAGGGAATTATATATTAAATTCCTTACCAATATATGAAATATTTTATAATTTTAATTATCATTCTAAAAGGCATAGCTAGTATCATTGATACTCAAAATACTGAGGTGTGAATAAGGTAGAATTTTGGATATGAAATTTATCTTAAGTAGAATACATTGTTGCCAGCTTGCATTTCCACATTAAACTCGTCCCACAGCACATATCAAACATAACCAAAGCTAAAAGCAAAAAGTTTTTACACCAAAAATTCCTTTTAATTATGTTCACTTTTTTTGATTAATGGCATTACCACCCTTACCAGTCATTCTGAATAGTAAAGTCACATCTAGTTCTTTCTATCATTTATATCTAATCTGTAAGTTCTACTTCCTTTCCATTCCTTCTTCCAATACCCTAGTTCAGATCCGTATCACATATCAAATGTACTATGGTAATAGCTTGTAACTGGAGATTTAGATCTTTAATCTCCACGTTTTTCCAAGTTACTCCACAATATCAATCCCCATTATTAAAATAAAGCACAAGTTATTTCTTGGGCCTCAAAAAAATTTTATCATATTCTACTATTTATATGGTAAAGTTTAAACTCCTTATCTTAGTGTTTAAGGCTCTTTACAATTATACATGTCCAGACTCATCTCTTGCCACTGTTTCCACGTATCCTACTGTCCAGCCACTTTGAACTTCTCAACATCTTTCAAAGCTCAAATATATTTTTATTCTTTTATCCGTAAGACTTTATCCTGTTCTTTCACCCTGGACTTTCCTTTCTTTCTTCAATCTATATGCCTATTAACATTTTCCCATTTTTTTCAAGACTGAGTTAAATATTGATGCCCTTATTTGTTTTTTGTTTTATTCCCTCATTTATGTTAAATTTTGTCATTTTTGTACAATCTCACCCAATCAACTGTAAGGTCCTTGAGAAAAGTGTTACTAAGTAAATCTCTCCACTAAATAAGATATAACACAATCATACCCATTCAAAATATTTGTTAAATTGAACTGAATATTCAATTTGTTATACAGAGAGAAAATTTACAGCTTGTCAAAAGACAAAGGATACTCTAAAAAAGAATGTAGAGATCCTATAATTAGTATAAGAAAAAATGATCTTGGAGATACAGATTTATGGCTGAATTTGCTAAGGTGAATCTGACACAGGTCATACATTGTTTTTAAATTATTTTCTGTTGCACAGAAATAGTTCTATGTGATAAAACATATGGGGAAGACATTTAAAATAAACAGGAATACTACTGGAAAAGTAATACTGATATTTTTTGATGAGAGATTTCCAGATACACCATACTTTATTTTTCTAATCCACATAATTCCCAGGAATCATACACCTATAATATAAGGAAATTACCATTAGAATATAGACCACGGAAAGTCAGTTTTGTTCACTAATGTATTCGATCCATCTAGTACAGTACCTGACACAGAATAGGTACTCAGTAAATATTTGTTATGTGACTGTACAAGTGAATGGATGAATGAATTAAAGATCATTTTTGTTCATTTCAGACTACTGAATCAGGAAGAACAAAATCAATTTTAAATACTAACAACATAGGGGCGTCTGGGTGGCTCAGTCTTAAGCGTCTGTCTTCGGCTCAGGTCATGGTCCCGGGGTCCTGGGTTCGAGCCCCGCATCGGGCTCCCTGCTCTGAGGGGAGCCTGCTTCTCCCTCTCCCACTCCCCCTGCTTGTGTTCCCTCTCTCGCTGTGTCTCTCTCTGTCAAAAAAATAAATAAAATCTTTAAAAAAAATACTAACAACATATATATATGAAGTAACATATATAAAATTAAAGGAAAATGACGGAGTAAATGGTAGGAAGATTTGTATTGGACTTCTTTCTGATATGCTTATCCATTATTTATTTGAATCATAACAGGAAACTAATTTGTACTTGAGGAGGTGTTCACATTCTCCTAGCCTTAGAGGATCAATGGAATGAACTAGGAGGTCCTAGAGTTGTGTTTCTTAATTTTTCAACAATTGTTAGTGATGATGCCAGTACAAATATATTTAGCACCAACCAGCCGAAGTCAATTAGTCACCCCAATTCTCCACAAATTGGTAGACACTAATTAAAGTTTGCAGGCAAAAAAAATAAGTCATCATTTTAGTCAATTAAATCTTTCAAGTCAATCAAGGTGTCTTTTTGTTATTATTCTCTGTTCTTTCAGTTTGTTTTCCTATGTGTGTTAGTACAGAATTTGTGGGAT